>NW_020170403.1:237835-245269 GCF_000524195.1 Echinococcus granulosus | reverse complement strand
TTTCTGTTTCAGTAATATTTTAGCATATTAAATGGATGAGGGTATGTAAATGCGAGCTTCAGTAGTTTTCAAGTCTGGGGCATACATTCCCTCTAACTGTTCTCTGTGTGTGCTCACTAAGGATCTTTACGTGATATTTCATTTGTGATTCAGTGTGTTGCATTTCTTGCTGATTAGATTTTGCAGTGTCCCTTGCTGTTTTCATCGTTTCGCTTCAGTTGAAATCATTTCCATGTCTTCTGGCGTCTTTTGCAACGGTTCTGTGCTCGTTTTTCCTGAAGGGTATGCGTTTGCTTCTTTCCTTCAGAAAAAATGAACAATATTCCTGATAACCAGGGTGATGAGTCGGCCTATCAAGATGCCGGCTATTATGGCACCATCGACAGTTCACTAGCTGACACTGATGCGGATTATTCGGCCGCAGACATTGAACAGAGGTCGCCTCTTCGCGAACAAGATCGTTTCTTGCCGATTGCAAATGTTTCCAAAATAATGAAAAGGGCAATTCCTTCGAATGGGAAGGTAGCTAAGGATGCGAAGGAGTGTGTTCAGGAGTGTGTATCAGAATTCATTAGCTTCATTACGAGCGAGTAAGTTCCAACTTCGTACCTTGCATCTTCTTAGAGCTGCTGAGCGCTGCCAGAATGAGAAGCGAAAAACCATCAACGGGGAGGATCTCCTTTGGGCCATGAATGCTTTGGGCTTCGAGAACTATGTCGAACCATTGAAGACTTTCCTGGTGAAATATCGGGACGTAAGCTCATACTGATAACGGTTCTAGGGCATCTTGTCTAGTAACTCTTTTGGTTGTTCTTCATGGTGCTCGAAGTAGCGTTTACGAATTGAAGACGATTCAAATTTGCACGCCTCTTACTGAAGTAGTAACGCGTAAACTCAGCTAGTGGAATAGGTTTGTGGTGCTCGTTCGACTAAAGTGCTCTAATGATTTAGTGTGGATAGAGTCGTTGAGTGTAAGATAATTTTTGTCCATGTCTGAGAGGAGTGTGTGCATTCGTGGTAAACTAGTTTCAGTAGTAAAAGTTCCGTAAGTCTTTGAGTAAGTTGTTTTCCCTCTCGGAATCATCTTCCTGACCGTTCTTCATATTTCGATGGGATTGGAGTAGTTACAGTAAAAGCTTTGGTAGCTAAATACATATTCGGGTACTTGCATCACTTCTTGCGTATCGTCCTGCTCTGCTTTTACATACTGAATGCGCAAAGTAACTAACATAAGAGCAATAGTTTTAAATTGGAAAAACGACAGTGCTTTTATTCGTCTGGAAGCCATGAGTCAAGTACAAAAAAGCAATGATAGCAAGGGAATGGCCTTTAAACCAGATATCCAAATTTTGTGTTTATGCAAACGTAGGCCATCAAGATCGACTCAAGTATTATTAACTCCTCGGCTGAACTGGCAGCCACTCTACAACAGCAGCAGCAACAACAGCACCCTCACCACACCGGTACAGTGATAGTCACAGCGTCGCCCAACCTGCTCAACACCGCAGCTGCGATGACCCAACGCCAAGTGACCTTGAACGGCGCCTCCACAGTGCCAGCCACGACCATCGAGGTGCAGGGAGCGGCGGGAACCGAGGTGAAGCAAGTTGTTGCGGCAACCCTTGAAGGGGGTGAACTGAAGCCGGGCGCTGCCGCTCCTGCTGGTGCTACAGCCGGTGCCCCCACCCACCTCACCATGGCCTCCACCGCCACTGGGCAGACCTTCTTAGTCCCCTTCTCTGGTCAGGTAGTTGATGCACCTCATTCTGCAATTTGTCTCTGTTGAGAGGGAAGCTTCAAGTAGTAGCCGGTCGCTCCCTTTAGCAGCACCTGTTTCGCAAGGAAAACTTAATCCAATTTTCATTCCCTCTGCTTGTGTGCATGTGCCAGTAACTTTGCGCACACCCGTGCTCATTAATGCCTTTTTTCTAATCACGAGATTGAACTCTCTTGTGTAAAGCCATTGAGGGCGTTTGTGTAACCTTCCAATTTATTAGATAGGTGGATTCATCTGTCTGCTTCGGTTTTTCCCGCCACAAAACGACGCTGGTGCCAGACTTTTGTTCGAGACTTGGGTAGTAATTGGGCGTCAATTGATTTGTCTCGCTTCTAGGTGGCCATTGTCAACGGCAACACTGTCGTCACGTCAGCGACAACCTAGGCAAGGAAAGGCACACCCTCCCGCACCACTTTTTCATTGTCTTCATTCAGCAACCAGTTTGCCATTACCCCTCAAAGTCATTTCGACAAAAACAAGCCAACTGAATTATTTGTGTGTACACGTACATCATGAAGCGTTGTCGTCACCATTCTCATCTTTTTGCTGCAACATCGTCCGTACAACCCATCCTCTTCCACCAGCCTTTATTGTATCATTTTACCTTCCCTCCCCCTCTTTGCACACTTTCTCCTCTCAAGGCCGCGTTTGTCCTACTCAATGGCTATGTTTGTAAATGTTTTTTCCTTTTTTTCGGCCATCTTATCCCCTCCCAATCGTATTGTGACTGCTCCCTCACGACACCGTCCGGGAGTTTGCTAGTTGGTAGCTATGTGCAGGGTCTGGTTGCTTAATGTGCTTTATTGCAGCTCCGAAGTGAGAATCGTTGGAAGTTAAGCGTCGGTGCCGCCGGCCGGTTGCACCTTGTCACCTGAATCGACATGATGACAAGCTTAGGGGCTGATTGGCTGGTCTCGCGCGTGCGTTTTGATTTTAACGGATCGCGGCTATCCTCCTCCCACAGGATGTCAAATGGCTGAGTGCCGCTTACTTTTGCCGCAAGGGCTTGATGCCATTTCGGGCGATCACAGGCAGGCAATCAAGAGGTGCTTAAACTAGGGTTGTCATGGTCACCACAGCAGAGGGGAGCCTCTTGTCGTCTGTCCCATAATCGACTCGAGCTCACCCCTGTGCCACATCTTAGGCTATTATCTCGCCAGAAGTTGATGGGTTGAACAGCTAAGTTTGGATGGCTGTCACCACGATCATTAGTGGCTGCTCAGAGGTCTTTAGACGACGCGTGGGCAGCAAGCATCCACCCAAGGCCACCGTCGCACATCGGTTATGGGGCCTGGTCACGTGCCAAGCGGAGATAAAGCATGGTCCATGTGTGACATTAGGACGCCCCTCATTTGGGTGAGTCTCGGGGGGCATTGCATTCGTGGACAGTAACGACCACGAGAGGAGATAGGGGAATTAGATCCGCGAAGCCGATGATGGGTGAGTTGTCATGGCCTAAGTCGTAAGTCACTGAGAGCAATAGTTTGACCAAGAGAAGGGTCGTTGCGTCAGGGAGCGTCTCTGCACCCAGCCACTCCGTCTAAATAGTCAAAGCAGCAGGGCTCAAACACGGAAGGGTTTGTACTACAATACCAATGCGCGCCGGAGGCGGGTACAACTGGTATCATAAAGACTGCATTACAAATGGGGTCAGAGTCGACAGATACGAGTGGAGAGTACTGCAAACTTGTACAGCAGTGCGACTCTGATGATTTTTTCATGGACTCATTTGAATTTGGAGCTTCAGAGGACGAGCCGATATGGCCTAACATAACAGACTATAGACCAGGAAGGGAAACAGGCCTCTGTGTTGTTGGGTTTAGCGACAAAACAGCCGTCGGAAACGTTTGTTTGAGAGGGTGGAGCGACAGTTTTTTGGCTTCTTTTCATAGTGGTAGTTCCAATACGCGTTGCATTGCTAGGAATTCAGGACATGGAGTTCGTGGTTAAAACTGACTCCTTAATGTTGAAGACCACTTCTCCGCTCGTTATCACAGACAAAGCGATTTATTATGAGCAGCTTCAACGCCTAAGACGCAGTTATGCGGTTTGACACCACTCCCACCGGGAGACGTCATAAGGCGATGAAGTAGTCGAGCCAAGCAACCAATCAAAGCGATGCACCGACCATTTTAAAATTTAATAATGGAGCCAACGCCAGATATGTTTTGAAAGTGTTTATCATGAATATGAAACTTTTTGAACGTGGAAAAAAAACTTAAAATCTCTTGTTGTGTACTTATGCTATAAAAAGCAAAAAAATTTAAGCCTCAAAACTTTCATTAAGAAGTGAATAGTCCGTAAAAACCGCAAACACTTGCAGTTAAGTGTATTTTAAGATTTACTTTAAATACCTCGAAGTATACGCACTAGTAGTGCTTTTATGAAGAATCAGAATCGAGCTATTTTAAATCTTTTAAATATTGATTTTGTGCCTATTTACACATTTTAGGTGGGCATATAAACTACTGAACTACGCCTATTTTAGGCATATAAGCCATGTCTTACTTAGTTCAGCCTTCAAATTCGTTTGTTTAACATTTTAGGAGGTTTCTACAAAAGCATGGGAACCATGTCCATGTCTTGACCTTCCACGGGGATGTTATAATATGGATGTGAGGAAACACCGGTGGGTAGACAACAAAAATCACACTGATGGTACCGCATTAAACTATCATAGTGACCAAAGTCCGTGGCAGTTGAAACGCTTTCGCAGTTAGATATGTCTTTAGTGCAATATTAACCTCGTTCAAACAAATGTCGGTGATATGGATGTATATAAACTTGAGGACATGGATCTGTTTTAGGGCAAAATAAGCGATATCTTGCATCTTATTGAGGAAGTACTCTTTATTTACAATGCTTCGTGTGAACTGACTGAACTGAAAGGGGCTCTCATCAACAATGACCCGGTGTTTACCAAACTTCGAAGAAAAACGGGACATGTTACGGCTCCGCAAGCCCTTTATAAGGCCTTAGGTAGTTAGATGTATACTAACGCATGTAAGTGCCGTCAGAAGGCCACAGCATCCTTTTGAGGGCCCACTGTGGCTAATTCGTTGAAACTGAGGCAATGACAAATAGCACTCGCGTATGCACTACGCTGAAAACCGGGATTTCTCATCTGCAAATAAGCGACCACGCGAATTGGATCCAAAATTTCAAGCAGGTGCGTAGTACTAAGCTTGTAATGCTGGCGCATATAACATACCGTTATACTTTGATTATTTGTTCAACTCTTCGTTTTGGCCTCGAGGCACCTTAAGGCCCGGCCTTTGTACCACCGCCGGGAGACCTGACCTCCGGCTACGCCAGTGATTCCCTCACCAGCCCTTCTGTATGTCAAAAATATATATTCTGCGCCAGTGTTAAGACTTAATTCCTCTTCAGGGAAGTCTCGGGGCACTACAGCGTCATACAGAATTTGCTAAGGCAGCACGCAATGAGTTGAGTATGTATAAAGAAGACGGCAGCGAAGAAAAAAGGGGCAAACAATCGAGTAAATAGAGAGTAAAGCAATCAAAAAAAACATTGATATCACCAATCACACTTACCTAACACAGAATGTGCGGTATTTGTCTGAAAAGCAGCAAACCAATCTCACTGGACATATAGCATTAGTCGATAAAGAGAAACAATTGCAACATCACTAGTTGAAAGCAAAATTAAAGTGGGTTAGAAGTGCTTACGCTTTGACGGTAAAAAAACTACCACAAATTTTCTTTTTGATATCTCTCAAGTACTTATTTGGAGCTGATTAGAAGAAGATCGTACGATTTACGAATTTCACGCCTCCTCATGAACCAGGAATGCTTCAATGAATATCAGAAAAATTATCAAGCATCAGCCTCAAAATTACATTTCAAATTCAAGAATGGGTTCATCTACCTCGTATTTTTTATCAACGAAAACTTAGCAAATAAATTTTCCCGAACTTCTTAAAGTGCAGAAAAACTTGAAAAACTTTGCAAAGATTTAAAAAAAGTTTGCTTCAGGCGGAGTTCGTCAGAACCTTCTTGCATATAAATATTACTCCAGCCTCGACGAAATAATCAAACTCGAGGACATTTATTATGCTGCTAGCTCTCTGGAAAACGATCGACTGCCAGTAAATCGAGAAGAAAGCGTCTAAATATTAAAGGTAGTTGCAACTTCTCCTCGGTACTGGCTAATTTAAAGTCTTCATGCAAAGAATAATAAATCATACCCTAAAATTTGTCCTATAAATTGATTTCCATCATTGTTTTACTGACTTTCATTAAGCATTGGTAGTGTATATTTTCTTTGAGAAATGTTTTGCAGGAAAATTAAGTTATTCATAACAATAACTAAGCGTAAATGAGCGTAACGATTTGGTATTTTGTTTGACTGCGTGACCACTAACATGGGAACTCGATTCCTTGCAGACGGCTCCTCTGCTCTGGGGGAGGCCTCGGCCTTCAGGCTATGCTAGTGACCTCCAAACTTTTTTGGTTGTCAATGTCGTATTTTTATTGCGACTTATTTGCCAAAGTCTCGGAACGCTACACAGATATAAAGTGCCGGGAAAATCCGGAGAAGGTTCCCTTGAATTTAGCAGATATCTGCAAGTAGCCTACATAAATTCTCGTAAGAGCGGTTTGTGAATTTCCATCATGCACGTAAAATGAGTTGGAATCATCACATTTCAAAAAATATGTCCTTAGTATTTTCACTGCTTGTTTAGCTCGTCATTTTGGCTTCGCGAGCACTTAAGGCTCCGTCTTTGCGTTTCCGCAGGGCATCATGGCCTTTGGGGCCACGCCAGAAGCCGCCACCCTTAGTCTTTCTGAACATTGGGAATACACATTTTACCATGGTTTTATGACCTCTTTAATCTTCAGAAACGTTTCATGGTGCTAGAATGCCATCAAATGTTCCCACGAATATTGTATACCGAGAAGCAAAGAGAGTTTATGTTTAGAACTCAACCTTTTAAGCCAAAAATATTTGATTGGAAGGCAGGCATGAACTGCATTTTTGAGTTGACCTGTTATTTGCTAAAGTAATTTCGTTAGGCGGTAATACTAAACAGTGACTAGCTTAAAATTTAAAATACTTATTCTAAGATTTACAGCAATCCTTTCTTCATCTTCGGAATGAATGCTGCTGCCATGACTACCCGCAAGCACCCTATGCAGTCTGGTGTGATTGAGGCACAAATAAGGGGAGGGTGGGATTGACCTATAAAACAACTTTTTATTCAGGTGCAGCAAAGATAAGCAGGAGTCAAATAAAATACCTACATCATAAAGCTGTCATCATTACTAATCTTGTTTAAAAAATAGCCTTAAAGGTGTTAACAAATATGCACCGAATGGAAAAAATATCACGTGGATAATGGAGTAAAGCAGTATTAAAAAGGGAATGAAATGATTTGGAAATTGGCAAGAAACTTTTGATGTAAATTTACTAAGTGACTCAGCTTAATTACTACAAAGCATTGAATAAGCCTCTAAAGTTTAAAATATTTCTTCTGCGTCATAGTACTGTAGAGATGTACAGAAGGGCTAAGGGGACTAATAGCGTGACCCAGAAACCATGCTACCCATCAGTAGTACAATGGACGAGCCCTTCAGTGCTCGCGTAACCAAATCAAAGAGTTAAACAAACAATCGAAAGCATTAAATATCTTTTCA
>NW_020170403.1:232691-237735 GCF_000524195.1 Echinococcus granulosus | reverse complement strand
GTACCCTTAAAACCAAAACAAAGAGTTAAAATGCACAAGTGTTGCAGCAATGCATATATGGAATGACGCTAACCCTTATTGAAAGGAAAAAAAATAGCCAAAAGAAAATAAAGCAAGCAAAACACTCTTTAGAACCATGAACTTGGTTAATAATCGCATACGATAGTTTAGGTGAAATGCACAGGTTATTAAGAAATAAGGTTGTATATTTATATTGCAGGTTATGTTACCAACTCAGATATGAAACCTCTTCAAATGGCGAAATCGGTGGGTTTATTTTCTAAAAACAGGAAGGAAATTCCAGCAACCCTAACCTAAAGCATCTGAAGCCTTCAGGTAAACAAAAGAGGTTGAAAAAGACCCAAGTGAATCAGAGATCACACATTCTTAAATTTGCTTATTCAGTAGTTTGCTTGTTAACCGAAGTCATAATAGTGCGTAAAAGATATGCCGTCGACATTTAGAAGGATTGACGGTCTAATGCCATGGCCCGGAGACCATGCCGTTCAGCGGAGACACAAAGATGGAGCCTTAAATGCCCACGGAACCAAAATCAAGAGTTAAACAAGTAATCAGTATTACATAGCAACAAATTAGTTATACAACATCGGACATGATGAAGCCTGTATCACTAGGCTATTTATAATGGTGAGATGCAAAACAAGTAGGGGTGGGATATTAAATTCTCCTAAGGACCTATTATTTGACAGTCACGTAAAATGATTGAAGACTTAATCAGCAGCTAATGCAAATAAGATAAACACAGTAGTTCAAGAATGGTTTGGCGAATAGATTTGGCGATCCCTGGACTAATTCGATAACAAATAATCTGGTGACCATTACATTTCGTGTGGTTTTTTAGGAGGTGTCACCCCAATTACTTATTACTACTTCCGGGAATCCGTAAAATGTTAATCCCCATTTGTACACACTACAGAGTCAGCCAATCGGTGTGGGACTCCTTACTGCGCTCTTCATTATAGTTTCTTTGTTCGCAACCGACTCTAGCATCACTAATTGTTGAGTTAACAGACCTGATGGATGTGAATCGAGTTTGTCTACTTCAAAATTCCAGCTAAAACTCGTTTGCAAGTCGTTGACACCGGAAGCTTCTCATAATATTTATTCCACAGTATTTGGAGAAGGTACGGAGTGCGGTAGCCGAACGTACCACCCCATAATGGTTAAACCGTATGACAATCAATAACTGCGTCATGTTTAGTTGGAATCTTCAGCTTCAGGATAGTCTCTGAGTGCTACATTGGTAGCTGCAGCAATGGAATCAAATCATACAGAGCAACTACCCTGAATTCCATTGCCGAATATCAAACCTTAACATGACAGAAGAAGGGCATATTTTGAGGGTGGAAAAATTTGTAAAGACTCCTAAAAGTTGGGCTAGAAGTGACTTTTACCTTCAGCAACTAACTCAGTCCCGTATTACACAGGAATGGTATTAACTAATGAAGCTACACTAGCTGTGAATAATTTGGAAAGGCTTGTTACGGAGTTGTCTACACTATCTGTATGAAAATATCAATTAGGTGAAAATGCGATGCCTTAGCGGAGACTTAAATGCCCGCGCAACTAAAAAGAAGCTTTATAAAGTTTTTTTCTCTCCTAAGCGTCATCCCCACCAATCACATTGGTCAGCCTCCAGCATCTGCCACCAAAACGCAGTCAGTGCTCAAAGGGATAAACACCTACAAACCAATCGTGCCAATCATCGAATTAGAGTGCAACCAGGATGATAACCGATTGCAAAGCTATTGACCCTCTTGGCGGTTCTACTGCATATGAAGGTTTGTCCTGCTCAGGAACTATAATGGGCGAAGGGGGAATGCACTGCCCATATTGCACGTCCATAGCTGGTCGTAAGAACACTGGGCTAAAAGCAGATTCATGGTATAAGAAACGACATTTAAAATAGTTCCCGGGGGATGACATTTCACACTTATTCCTTCTCTCTACATTGTTCTCACTTCAATGCTGCTCAGCTATGTCTATCTTGGTTCTATCCAACTAGAGGGGATGCAAAGGAGGTGTCGCGTGTTCACTTGATTGCCATCTTCATACAGGTACAGTAGACAGCTCAGTAACGAGCTTTACCAGATGGTTTATGGTCAAGGCTATTGTTCCTTTAATTGTTGATTACCATCCTGCAGAACACGGGACTGCGGTAGTTGCCGAAGGAAAAGGTGATTTTTAACCCCTTCGCTGTTAGCCGTCACGGTGTCTCACATTCGCAGTAGGTAACCTACTTTCGTCACGTTCAGGTTTAACATTAAGCAGTAGAGGTCAGAGTAGCTATCCTTCACGATCAGGCCCGATTCCCGCTGCTACTAATGTAGCAAACAGCCTTGCCTGAGGGTGCAAGATGACATAATACTGGGGTGGAATATGTATTGGCAAAGTACAGAAGTCCTGGGGCCATGCGGCCTGGCGCAATTACAAAGGCAAAACCTTAATCGCTCGCCAAATCAAAATAAAGGATTAACCGATTAAACACTTCTGGCATAATCACGAGGATTAGATATCAAAATGTCTGAAGTGAATACATGTTTGTTTTGTGTGCTTCCAAAAACAGGTTTGCCTATTCTTCGGAATCGTTAGTCATAAAAGCATTTAAAATTGAAAGTGCATGGTGAAAAGTCTCCTACTTGATCCGTTAGACGAGAGTTTTTGGACAAAACTTCCGCAGAAATGACAGAAAAGCTCAAGATTTTGTAACAAAATTGTAATGAGTCGGACGTCACACCAATGAGATGGCGAATTAAATTTGTGGAACCTGGGATATTGGTGTAGGTGAGGGTACATATTACTTAAGTCCCGTTCTGTTACAGTTTACCGACATTTAAGCATTTCTGTTAGGATTCGTCAGGAAATCAATTCAGCTGGAATGGCGTGCTGTCGCAATGTGATCAGGGTGTCAAATAAATGACAAATAAAATGGATGCTCGCAATGCACATTTTTGGGGTAAAATACACACATCCACCAACACAGCTATCCCTTTTTGCTTATCTTTGAATTGGTTAGATGGGAAGGAGAAATATCTACTTGAGTTGAGCAAAAGCCTTCTCTTTGGGACCAACGATCACCCAGATAATGCATTAGGTTGGGCAAATTCTGGTTCCCACCCACATAGCAGTGGTTAGCTATGACCTTCATTTTTAAAAGTTGGGAGACGACTTATATAGTCAGAATTATGGGAACTAAACCGTGTTTATTTAAATACATTTCTAAGTGCGGAGACACTTCAACCTTATCACTTTGTACTATTATCTTCGTGACTAGTAAATCTGGCAGCCTGCATCGCCTCCCAGCCTTTTCGTAGGTTTAGTAGTAAATAGTTTTTACTGTTAATGTGAATTGCAATTGCTTCAAAGATTAATCTGCATGCTGAACTGGTAGTAGTGGTGGGTAAACTCGAATTAAAAGGGCAGCAGTCTTGACTTCCTTGGCAGGTTATCAAGCCCAAACATTGCAGCAGGCAGGTATCTGTTGTGGATGCCGATAGCATTCTCCCCATGGTATAAATTCACCCTGTCTTGCGACGAAATGGGACTCCCGGAATGGCTAACCATCGCTAAAGCACAATCGCGATTACAGTGAGCGCCTAAGAGAAGAAGATGATTATGAAATGGGATGGATATTTTCATAAACGCACAAACGCTTATTTGAGCTTTTCAATCTCCGTTAGTCTTTTCGTCATCTTAATGGATTGGATATCCATTCGGATTTTTAGTTTCTGAACTCGTCTGTACGTTGCTAATAAACAGTAATGCGTTATTTAATTCTGTTTTGGTGTCGCGGGCACTTGGGCTCCGTCTAGGCAAAGCCAGTAGTTATCCAGTCCTTTACCGCTTCGGCAATACATATTCCTTTCTAGTATTATGCCTCTTTTTATTCAGAAAGAATTCGGAAAAGCTACGAAACACATTCTAAGCTAGGATTGCTTGCTCCTTGAGAGCAAACTAGGGGTGCTAAGAGATTACTTCAATAAATTATGTTACCAGCAATAGGCGATGTGTACGTGTGCATGTTACTCATATTTATAAAGTTAAATGAATCTTGATGTTTTATCTTTTTAAACACTTTTAATGTGAATAGGGAGAGAGCTTTTAAAAGGTTATAAGCTCCAGAAGGGTATTCTTCCTAAGTGGCTACAGCCTCGGTCACGCATTATAGTGAAGCGTATTAAACAAAAAGGATGTGGTGGTATTTCGAGAAAAAGAAACCTAACTTATGACCCTTCTAAAGTTCAAAATATTTTTTTGGCTTGAAGTCTTTGCTTTAACAAGTGGGAATTAATTAAGATATCTGGGCTAACATGGCAGTTTATTACTATAAAGTTTCAGTCAAACACGTGACAACAGGTATTTAGAATAAAAACTCCCAATTAGAGACCTCACATTTTCAATTCGACAGCTGATGGGTACCTCATTCCTTCCTAAAAAATTATGCCCATATAAATTTACTTGAATGGCCAAAAAATGGTAAAATATTTTCTTCACATGGGTTGGAATATTTAGCTATTTGGATTTTGTTTGACGGAGGTACGACCTGTGTAGAGCGGCGATCCTTCAGTTTCCTCAGATCATACCCCAGATCGGTAGCATAGACCTCCGGCTATATCTTTAGCGCTTAAACCCTTCTAATTGTTCACAGTCATTATTGCTCATACTGGTTCGGTTTATGGTAATTTCAGGTGTAACTCGAGGTCCTGTAATCGGTGTTTTATCTGCTTAAGAAACACCATGATAACAATGTGTTCAGAAATCAGTGCTTGGTCCAATTTAGTAATTTAGGCAATTGTATCACAGAAATCGGCTTGTTGAACTCTTGACTTCAACGTAGGGCCTTGAAACTTCCCTAAAGACAAAATAAGATATAATTTTAGGACAAAGGAATGCACTATCAACGAACAACGATGTCTGAAGGGCTACTGTCACCGATTGGAGGTCATGCGGCCCAGTAGAAATACAGCTTTAGGGAAATCAAATTGAGGAAGTGAAAAAATAACCAAAGTATTGCATGTTCCCG
>NW_020170403.1:205931-232591 GCF_000524195.1 Echinococcus granulosus | reverse complement strand
CTGCTAGCGAAAGCAAAGCAAATAGTTTAACCACTGCTCCTGTTAGAACCTGTGCTAAATAAAAAGAAAACTTTCTATGTCAACCCCTAGCTGTGGGAGCATTAGCTTAAAAGCCACATGAGGAGGAGTCAGCAGTGTTCTGTGATCATATCAAGACGTAAATCATTAATTACATAAAAGCTTCTAACTTAAAAGGTCACACTTAAGCTCTTTCAAATAAGCTCCTACTTTACGTAATGTAGCTTGCTGTATCCCGATATTCTTCAAAAGTCGGCGAGGCCTTGACATTTCCTGTCTTATGCGCCTCTGTAGCATCAGCCACCCACAACAAACGCCTTCCTCCTACGACTTTCAAGTCTTGAGTATGACAAACTAAATTAGAATCTTGTTTACCACTTTAGCTTCTCGAATTAACCCTTGAGACTTCCTAAGGGGTGAGGTTAATTATTTGCACGAAGAAGGTCCAGGCAACTGTGGGGATAGGGGGAACTTCACAACACCGAGATAGCGATAATCCATGGAGATCGAAGAGTTCATATTTAAATCTACTCCGTTTACAGCATTTAAGTGAAGCGCGAGGAAGAATTACCAAAAGTAGATTTAAACTTAATAAACAGCAACTGACAGAGGATGAAAATGACTGATCATGCTACCACTTTAGTGTCACTGCCATATGCTGCTAGGCAGTGTGGCTCATATTTTGACACAGTGTACCCTTCAGGAGTTGTACAATTTGCGGGTGAGGATTCCCTTGCCTCTTTAGGCACAAAAAAGATGTGATAGGAGGGATATATTCCCCCTAGGCCTTAAAAGAGCCACAAAGTCTACTTAATTGTCCATCTTACGAATGCTAACCCGCCTCCTTTATTTGTCACCCAAAATGCTTCAATTTGGCACAGATGTTTAGCCTTTAGAATTAAAAACTGGAAGGAACTAAAATAGCTACCAGTTTTGTAGACAATTTAATGCAGTATAATGTGTCTAAAACCCCGACTCTTGGCTTAAATTTGCAGAATTAAATTATTTATTATTTTATTTAAAAAGCGAAGCAATTTGTGTTTATTGTGTGAAAAGCCTGGTGGAAGAACTTCCTTCACGCTGCAACACGTCTATTGTTTGGCTAACCCTTCCTTTTTGTTTTTGAGGGCACTTAAGGCTCCGCCCCTGTACATCGGCTAGACGACATGGTCTTTGGGCCATGTCAATGGCTTTCAGCCCTTCTCCACGTCGGCAGTGCATATTTAGCCTATGTATTATGCCTTATGTCGGCTTCAGCGGGGTGTTGGGGTGCTACAATACCATTAACTTACCAATAGACGATTTATTGTCTCAAAGATGTGGAGAAAGCTCTACTAGGAATGAGGAGATGGTAAACAGATGAAAATAATTCTTGGCCTGAATTCTAATTTCTTACAGCCACATGGCGTTTAAAAGTGTAGATGGCTGTAAAATTTGCTTCCCAAAATTTTCCGTGGTTACGGCAATACCAAAATATAACCATTGCTTGATATAGAAGTGCGATCATTTTTCTGTGGATGATTGGATTCCTTTAGTTAGTCCTCTCACATGGCAAATACTTGAGAAACAGGGTTAAAAATTGGTTTTCCTGAGATTCAAAGATAATTTAAAAAACATAGTATTTGTCTCTTTTTTGGGATTATTTTCGAAAAGAAGACAAGATTCCGTCTTAACTTTACACCTGATTCATCTTGAAGACAGTATATGGAGGAGTTATAGGCCAAAGATGCGTGAAGATATGTTGATAGGAGTGAAGTAGGGGAGCCACGGACCACAATAGTGGCCGAATCCTGGTTTAACTGAGGCGTCCGTCTAGGTGCACATACGAATCGAACAAACTTTGCTCTGCTAAAATACTGTAATACTTTGCTACTTTAACTGTTCGTTTTAGCTATGCGGGTACTGAAGGGTCCCGCCTTAGTAGTTGCGCTGGGCATAATGGCGTGCAAGAAATACCAGTAGTCCCCTTTCCTTCTGTACTTCACCAATACATTTCTCAACCTAGTATTATGACCTCTTTAGACCTCAGGGGCGGCTCATGGCTCTGCATTGGTGTTAGCAGATAGCAAATCCAGTCCTAAAGCATAACATCTTTGATTTCTATTACTGAATGCCCAGTATGAGACGGATGAAAGAAAGGCATATGCTGAAGGTGAAAGAACCTGTGATGACCTCTAAGTGAACGTTCAAAAGTGAAGTCTACCTTTGGCAGCTACTCCAGTCCCCGTGTTCTGCAAAAATGCTATTAGCAACTAAAGCGACACTAGCCATGATTTTGAACCACCTGGTAAAGCTCGTTAAGGAAATGTCTGCTGTACATATATGAAGATGCCATTTAGGCGAACAACCGATACCTCCTATACCTCTCTATTAGCTGGAGAGAACCCAAATAGTTATGGCTGGGCATCATTGAAGTGAGAACAAAGTATCGAGGAGGGGCGGATAATTTTAAACCCCGTTTCATCAAATTCATTTGCTTTTAGGTTAGCTTTCCTGCAATTGGCAATGAACATACGTGATAATCTGCATATTTCACTCCCTTAACGCAATTCTCAAAGTGGATGAAACTCCAGATCCAGTAAAATAGCTAAAAGAGAGAGCGGTGACGTTGCATTCTGATATTCTCTCAGATGGCGGCAAATTGGATGACTGGTGCAGCTGGTTCGTTGGTGGTTGTCCTTACAGCACCGAACGCGTTGAGATCGCCCATAACATTTTAAATAAAAATGGTCAAACAGTGAATACTTGTAAAATAAAATGTCACTAAATGATATTTCATCTCCTTTTTACTTTACAATTTTTGTAGGTAAGAGACCGTTCACCCGTCAGCCTTGTGATCCATCCTTCTCGCGTCAAGCCAATCCAGGTAGACATTTTTGTGGGGCATGAGGGTGAGTTAAATGCTTCCTGAATGCAGAGGAAAGACGGGTTGGAGTTGACCAAGGAAAGCGCCGAGGATGACACTCAAAGAGGGGAAAGGTTATGTAGTTCTTTGTTTGCTTGTTTGGCTCTTCGTTTTATTTACGGGGCCCTGTTGCTGTTCTTCGGGTGGGTGGCAAAGCCTCCGGACCATGTTAATAGTCCCTCAACCCTTCCATATGTTGGCAATACCTGATCTATCCCAGTATTATAACTTCCCTTGTCTTCGGACGTGTCTCCAGGGGCTATTTAAGAAATTATCAGGGTTATGGGAGAGTTTCAGGTGCAATTCTAACTACAGATTTGGATATTTTAAAAGAATCCTTAAACGGTAGCTCCATATCCGAAGAGTAAATAAACCCATATAAGATGCTGTTTTTGGCGTTCTACTTGACGTTCAATTCCTCCCTATTCAAAAAGAATAAAGGCATAAACTTCAATGTCACAACTGTGACCTTCGATATGTTTTGTTCTTCAAATGTAAAATAAAACGACTTTAGCGAAGTCTATAACCCCTAGAAGGGTTACATTGTCGAGCCCAAGTCCGTTCCAGAGCCTTCATGAGAATTGTTGTAGAAACAGCAGAGGGCTGGTTGGCTGTCAATAGAACACCATGCAAATTAGCGGGGAACTGAAATCTGCAGAGCTCAAAGTAGCGGTGTAGATAAAATGTAATTTACGTAAAATCACTTTTTTCTGCATGTTCAGGAATTTAGCAGTGTATGGGAGTAAACTGCTAGTAGACTGAGAGAGGCAAATTCCCAATGTGCTCTGCAGCAATTTGAGGTTCCATATTTTAATTAAGACAACATGGAAATGTTTGCCAATCGCCCCTAAATTGGACTCCCATTATACTCCTACAGAGTCGGCCACAAAACCAATCCCACGTGTTTTTCCAAAGCCAACTACTGACCGCTCAACACCTCCATAAAGCCCACCATAGACAAAATACTTAAGCAATGCACAAGTTTGAAATTTTAATAGTTTTTGGCGCCGTTGCAGCTTAAAAATCAGTTTCTTCATCTCCTTTACTCCCATTTTGGAGCACTTCTATATGTCATAAGAAACAAAAGGTAAAAATTTTAGTTTTTGGGTATTATTTTAAATAATTTTCGTTGAACAGTATGCTAGACAAAGTTCTGGGGTATTTCTGTGGAGTGCTCAACTCTTATCAGCAACTGGAGAGAATTGAGGCATCACTTTTGTCTGCTCTCCCAATCAGACAGCTATTGAGTGTGAAAAGAACTCCTTTTTTAGGTATTTTTTACTGCTTTTATTGTCTAATGCAATATTTTGCACCCTCAATTTAATCCAGCTGATTAATTACTCAAACTCACTCTTGGTTGCCATAAAGTTGAAAATATTTCATCATCAAAATAATTTTCCCAAATTTTTGCCTCTATTTTGAGACCGCTGATGAAGTGGAAACTTCGTCAAAATTTTAGAAAATCTCTTTTTTCAAAAGGATTTATGAGATGCACTGGATGAAGAGCTTTGATAACTTTGATTTAAACTTGGTCACAACGAGACCTAATTTGACAGCAAAGCTTTATACCCCCTGCTCCAAAATAAGGCTTTCAGTTTGTTAAAAAGAATACTGCGAAGGGGTCATACAATAATTTTTTGCTTTTATTTATTGCTATTGCAAAATTTCAAGAATGCCAAATATTCTTGACGAAGGGGGAAATAATTGGGCATGGGTGTAATATCCGTAAAAGTGCAGTAGGAGAGCGTCGCGCAATGTTTTGATTGTTTGTTCAACTTTCCACTTTGGTTACATGGGCACTTAAAGCTCCGCCTTGGTTTTCCTTCTGGACAGCTTGGCCATTCGCGCATGCCATACCCTTTCCCCCCAACACTTCTCTATATCGCCACTGCCCAAGTACTTTGTCTTAGTTTTTCTTCCGTGAAGACTCAGACGCTACATTGGTGACAGTGGAATGCAGGCCCAATCTCAAATGACAACCGCCCAAATTTCTATTACTGTGTGCTAAACGTTAATGATGAAAAAGTCATACGCTGCAGAGAGGTAAATCTGTGACCACTCTGAATAATAGGACTGAAAATGACGTCTACCTTAAGCAACTACTCTAGCCTGTGCTCTACAGGAATACCATTAATTAACAAAGCAATACTAGACACAAACCATCTGGAAACGTTTGTTATGGAGCTGTTTTTACGGTACCTGCATGAAGATATCCATTAAGCTAACACGCGACATCTCCTCCACCTTTCTAATAGCGAATTAACCCTGATAGATATTATTGGGAACAAATTTTCAAGGAGGGAGACTTTATTCGGAGGAATTGACTATACTTTTACGACAGTGCTCTTACGACTAGCGATCGGCATGCGTGACGGCCTGCGCATTCTCTCTTTCCTAATACACTTTCTGAACATAAGGAAGCTCTACAGCCAGTGAACTCCCTAAAAGCGACCATTGACGTTGCATTCAGATATTCTCTGTTACGTGCAAATTCGATGACTAGGGCGTCTGGTCCGTTTTTCCTGTTTTTAGAGCATCGACTGCGCTGTAACGTCCGGCGTGGGAGATTGACCAAGAGTAGCACTGGATTAGATGCTTTGTGCTGACCTGATTATTTGTTTAACCCTTCGTTTCGGTTACGCGAACAATTGGGGCTCTGCGGTTGCAGTTCCACTGGACGGCATGTCCCAGAGGCCCATGCCCAGCCCTCCTGTATATCGGCAATGCTTTTGCCATCCTAGTGTTGTGATTTGCTTCGTCTTCAGAGCAAATGATTGCCTTCTTTTAGAGAAAAAATAGTGTTCTTTCGTAGCTTTTCGATTCATAAATTTCTTTCTAACTTTTAACTAGTCAGAGAGAATACTCAGTGAATTTTTTAAAAATGTATAGTGAACCAGATGGATCCGAATGAAGGAAGGGTACTTTAATATGATGGAATTTTACAGAGAGGTTAAATGTAAAGTTGCTTTGCTTCAAATATACATTTAGGCCGAGCTGAATAAAATAATGTCCAGTTTTTTCGACATTCATTTTACGCAAAAATACTTCAATTGCATTCTTGTTCAAGTGTATAAAAGAATATTTATAGCATAAAAAGACGAGTTTTCGTGTCTGGGTCCGCAAAAATCGCTCAAAGGAGGAAATGTAACAACAACAGCAGCTGATATCTGCATCTGCAACAACCCATCACATATATTTGGCCTTCGCATTTATCTACCTCAGCTTGATTTCAACATACGTTGGGAATGTTTTTTGTCACTTTATGGCAGGTGATGGGCCCCAGGTCTTGTAGCAAACAAATTGGCCGAGTTAAAGAGGAGGATTATGGTGATGAGGATTTTGATCTTGAATTGCGAAAATTCCTCCTCAAACACGAAGCCCTTAAACAGGTGTTTGCAAGTGAGGTTATAGAAAGAGGACATTTGGCTTTTCAGCAGGCTCTAGAACGAATAACACGCCATAGTGTACTCAAAAACAATTTTTGTTTATTGCCACGATTCATTAGAAAACCTATGAAAAGGGGAACATCAGGTCCCAGGGGCTTGGTGTAAAAGCATTTGCGTACATGTGCAACTCACCGACAGTCACCGACATCACCTGTAAACGAGTGTAGGTAGCAAAGAAAAGTAAGTAGCGCTATTCAATGGCCATAGCGTAGATAGCGCAACCTTGTGGCAATCCTGCAATATCTCAGCTAAGGAAAGTATGTTCCTCTTAGCGGTATACAAAAATAGTCGATTTTAGAAATATCTCGTAATCTCAGAGAGAACTGTAAGAAAAGCTTAAAGCAATGAACGAAACAACCAAATTTTTCCGCAAAACATAAGCAAATACTGGCATAACTCATGTTATCGAGGACGACATTAAAGGGTGATCAGTGTTGATCTAATTTTCAGAGTCTATTTAACAATAATGCAACAACTAAAAGTTCCCACATCCAACTCTATTCAAAAAAAAGTGAAATGCTGGTCTACGAGTGTCTAGAGTAATGGGGAAAAATGATGAGCCATAGAAATATAAAGGTGCTAAGTAAGTACAATTTTGTCTTAAGTGGAAAATTCAATAGTTGCAGAAAATTTCCAAAGCTATGCTTCATTCGTTAAACTAATCTCCATTGCAATCTTCCATTCTTCGTCAACCGAACACAAGGGGTTGTAAATCTCACCAAACAAATTGCCCTGACGTTAGAACAAAACAGCACAACCCCAGACACCACCGTGTACATCACACTTTCACTTCACAAATTCACACGTGATCATGGGATTGTTGAATGATAATGTGAAGGAAGGGTGATAATTACTTTGGGTGTGGAGAAATATCCCCAAGAGAATACAGAGCATGAGATGAGGATGAGATAGGGCAATGCAATTTCGCCTTTCCTCCTTCCCTCTTCCCCTAATTGAAATACATCCCTTCCCATGGGTCAGTTTTGTGGCAAGCAATATGAAATCAAGCGCAGGTTTAACCACCCCCTAGCACACACTCCGAGAAGAGGGCTGCACCGCAGACTCAACTATTCCTGCGCACAATCTCATACTACTTGCCGCAAAACTGACCCATGGGAAGGGATGTATTTCAATTAGGGGAAGAGAGAAGGAGGAAAGGCGAAATTGCATTGCCCTATCTCATCCTCATCTCATGCCCTGTATTCTCTTGGGGATATTTCTCCACACCCAAAATAATTATCACCCTTCCTTCACATTATCATTCAACAATCCCATGATCACGTGTGAATTTGTGAAGTGAAAGTGTGATGTACACGGTGGTGTCTGGGGTTGTGCTGTTTTGTTCTAACGTCAGGGCAATTTGTTTGGTGAGATTTACAACCCCTTGTGTTCGGTTGACGAAGAATGGAAGATTGCAATGGAGATTAGTTTAACGAATGAAGCATAGCTTTGGGAAATTTCTGCAATTACTGAGTCTTTTTGCATTGGTTTATGTCAAGGAAAAGGAGACATTGCGATGGTTTTATCATGAACTACTGCCTTGCGAGGCATTGTGATATCATGTTTTGCTACGTTAATTAAAAATATATTTCTTTTATACTTCATTGTAATTTTGGATGAATTTTGATAGAGTAGGTCTTAAATCTGCTCAGAATTCAACTTCACGTACTTTTAGTTATAAAACTTGTCTAAGTGTTTTTGAGTTCAATCCTTTAGAGTTAAGATATCATTTTTAAAAGGGAAATTTACAGGTTGACTTTCACAAAGTGCATAATACGTTCTTGTACTTCCATTTAATTGGTTTGTATTTGACCTTAACTCCTGGGAAGACATTAAGATTTTGCAGTCGTGGGACATTGTGATGAGATTCCGCTACTTGATGTTCGTCGGCATGTTGTACCCTAGAATCGCCCTGTCTCACAAAAAGCCCATCCTAAAGGCTATTCCACCAAGCAGAATCACAAGCTGCGGCTGCTGGAAAGCCCGCATATTCAAAGGTATATGGAAAAGTCAAATAACCTAGTAAAAATGAAAGCGTTATCTTATTTTTTAAATATCATTTCAATACTTTGATGGTTTGTTAAACTCTTCGTTTTGGCTACGTAAGCACTGAAGGCCATGATAATTGTACTTCTGCCCCGCAGCCTAGCCTTTAGGCCATATTAGTAGTCCCCAACCCATCTCTACTCCTGCAACACACATTTTGTCCGAATGTTATGTCTTCTTTCATCTACACGCAAGACTTGGGGCTGTACATTGGTGGCAGAGGAAAGCTAATCGGATCCTGAAAGACATTTGCCCTGGTTTACCCCATTAAATGCTAAAATTTAACATGACAAAAGAAGGACATATGCTGTGAGTGGGAGAATTTTCGACAACCCCTGACAGAAGCTTTCAAAATAGCATCTACCCTCGGTAACTACCCGAATTCTGTGTTCTGCAGGGAAGCTATTAACAACTGCGGCGACTCTAGCTGTGAACCATCTGAAAAAATTTGGTATTGAGCTGTCCACGGTATCTGTATAAGTGAACACGCAACACCTCCGCCTCTCTGCTAGTTGGATCAAACCTGGATGAATATATATATATGGCTGGGCAGCACTGAGGTGATGATGATGTGGCAAGGAGGAATAGACGCGAAGCCCTATCCCCACGAAACTATTTTATGCCCCGTCCTTTATTAAATGACAAGCAAAACTGTCATCAATGCGCATTACTAAAGGGTAAGGAGAAGAAAAATTCATCGATAGCTAACTCTAGAATTAAATGGCAGAGGGGAAAAGATCATCGTTTGCTATCATCACCGATGTTCAGAGTGAGGAGGCATTGTAATAACACCGACTATTTAAAGGACGAGGGGTATTCAACTCACATGAAGTAAAGCAGACTTCAAAATTTTGCCCTAAAATATGGTCTTAAAGTTAGAGAAACTATCAGTGATGGTAGAAATTTTCAAATGTGATTTAAAATAGTACATAAATACAGGGTTGTCGCAGTTTTCAACAAAACCAAGATGAATATGGTGGTCCTTAATGGAAGTAATTTAACCAAAAGTTACCTTGATATCGCTTTTTGATCTTATCATACATAACAGATAAAAATACTTGTTTCCATATTCTCAGCGTAAAAAAAACACTTAATCATTTTTGACATCTAGTTCTTAAGAAGAGCTGTCTAAATAACTGGATGGATGTAAGAAAGCTGTATCAGAATAGGACAATTTAATGACTTTGTCGTTTCGTTGAGGAATTGTAGGGAATCGAGAGACCTTAAGTATCTTTAAGACATATAAATACTTAATATGTCATCTATGCAAGTAGTGATAAAAATGAAAGTCACTCTGTCCATGGGCTGGTCCCATAAAGGCCGTTCAACTCAAACAGGGACCCACGAATTTGTGCAGAAAAAAAACAAAGCGCAAAATGCTCAAAATAAATCTATTTTTGACTTGGAAAAACTACAAAACTTTGGAACATAAAGATTTATCTGCATGAATGAATCTTCATCGAATTACTCGTTTTGCTTTACCATCGGTGTTGAATGCTTCCACTACTTTGGTGCTCGTTTTGATGCCTGAGTGACCTAGCGCACCACGTTTTCGTCACATACAATGTTATAATCCGGGAAGTCCTGGCTTTCCTTGTCAACATAATTCTTCAATTTATTGCGCCATTCAAGCCTTCTTCAGTGGCTTAAAGGGCAAATAGTAATTTTAATATTTCTTAAAGAAAATTTCTTCAAGTGCACGATTTTACAGCCAGCCATGTCTAGCAGACATCCAGGTATCAATATTAGGGAGGTATGAAAAAAATTTCGAGATATTCACATTAAGTCTAGACAGAGAATGCATTTCGCAGAAACTGCAAACAAATCTGCAATGCAAGTCAAGTGACCAAAATACTTGGCCAATTGTCGGTATAACTCGCTGTACAAACGTATATGGGTGAGTATTGCCGTACAGGGCTCCTAAATGTGTTCTGTACTGCTATCCTTTTCAATCCAATCCACACCCATATCCTTAGATGTCGGTTGAACTAACTGGCTGGGTGCGATTCCAGCTTGTCCGGCTCACGGACCGAGCTGGACTAAATTTCAAACTCGAGGCTGAAAGAGCTTTTACTTCATTTGTTGTGTAGCATTTGAAGAGGAAAAAAAGCTTTAAATATGATCCTGGTGGTGGATCACTCAAAGCTGGCTGCATCGCTTTTGGAGGGGCAGCATTTTTTATGATCTCAGCAAATACGTTCCACCCGCTAGCTAATACATTAATAGGCAAAAATTAACTTCAACCACTAACTCGCGTAAGTTATAAAACCAAGATCTTTATGTTAGATTGACTGAATAACCTTTGATGGGAAATGTTCTTCTTGCTTTTGTATTCGGAGTTTACCGCACCATCCATGTTTTATTTGCGCAAGTGACACTTTTGCAGACTTTCAGAATACCAAACAGTAATAGTGGCACCGATCTCGTCCACTCAGTGCAACACAACTGGATAATATGGAAGAAAAATTTCCTTTTATTCTTGATTAAAAAATCCAGGACTAGAGAAACAATAAAATGTAGTCCTATTCTCAGACTCATTCATGCCTTAGGAATAGGGGGTGGGGAAAGAAGAGGTGAAATATTGTCTTCCCCCATCTATATTATCCACATTCCCTCTTTTACCATTGTGGTTCACACGATTGTCATCTTTTCTTGGCATTGTCATGCAAAATAATCACATGATCGCATGTAAAATAGGGTAGACAATTGAGAAATAATTGGGAGAGAAACGGAGGTGGCCTGGACTATAGCTGGGCTGTTTACCTCAGGAGGCTTACTGCTGTGTAAGAGTGGAATTTGTAGTACGGCTCTGGCTCATTAAGGAAGAATTAAAGATTCCAATGTTAAGTAGTCCAAAAATCAAGCGCATGATGTTAAAAAGCCTTAAAAACTTAAAACAGTAGAAGGTAAATTAAAGTGCTGTCATTTAGTACTAGGTGAACACTTGACAATATGTGAGTAGTTATTCAGGAGTCAAAAAAAGATACATAATTAGATGTCATTTATGACACCGACAGTAAGGAAAAGGGGAGGTCCGCATATCCACTTGGCAGATACGACAGTGTCATGATGTTCTGGTGATAGAATTATTTGAAAATTACTTTCAAGTATCCATTTTAGAAAAAAGCTGACACTTTGCCAAAAACGGTTCAACGCCTCAATAGCTTTTTAGGAGTGAAGGAAAATTCCGCACTTTTAAGCAAAATAAAGTAAAATATTTTTCCCTGCCATCAGTCGTGATTTTGCGAGCTATTGCATTTGCGTCAGAAAGGGTGTGAAAAAAGATGCTATCTGAGCTGCCAACCCCAAGTAGCAACCGAACAAAAATTATAAATCACACCATTTGCAAAATCTCACATAAACTCTAAAATTTACCTCCTTTACACAGATATTATCATCTTCACCGAAAAGGCTGTAAAAGTGCTATTTCCAATTGAATCCCTCGGTAATACTCAATGGGCAGAAACACCGTACCTAGAGGATATGCCAATAGAAAAAAAGGGAACATAAAATTAAGGACGTACAATTTACTATAAGGTAAATATTGTAATTCCTTTGTCCCTATTGTAACACCAAGAGTTGGGTTGCTTTGTAGAAGGCGACCGAATGGGTTCACGCAGTTTCCTCAAGTAAACAAGACGGGTTTCCTGAAATATGACATTCGTCAAAAGAGTCAACATAGCAAATTATTAAACATTTCTAGTGAGACACAGGCTAGAATGACCTGAGCAAAACAAATTGACTCTAGGATCAAGCGGATTAGACCTAGCAACTTCTGTTGCTATCTTACTTCTAATATCCAACTCTTCCTTAACATTTTTACCTCTACCTCTCTTGCTGTTTCAATGGTAATGCAAAAGTCTTCATGGGGATGATCATGAAGGTTTTCTCCGTATTGTTCAAGTGATTCTGAATGCCGAATTACTCGATTTATACTTTTGAGTCATCTCTATTCGGCACCTTCTGCTACCACCCACCCCAACTTCTCAGACTGCTGTGAAATAAATGGGATGCAATTAGACTCGGTTCCTGAAGTAGGCAAACTCGAGTCACATTCATCCAGTTAGTTTACTTAGCATTTAATGATGTGAGAGTGGGCTGAGAATAAAGGGAATATAGTAGGGAGCACATTAAGGGATACCGCACCAATCAACCCACACATATCTATGCAAGTTACACTAAGTCACTACAGCTAGCTTTATCCAAAACCGTACAAGCCTTTTTACCATTTAATAATCAAAAGTAGTACTAAAAACAATAATTAACACTTAGGAGGATACAGTGAAATCTCTAACATAGGCAGATTATGCTATGGAAACTTCCACCTGAAATCTACTGAAAAGTAAAATAAGTAGCAATTCCCCCTCAGCGTAATGATAGTGACACCTTTGAAATTATTAGTAGAATTTCATGTTATTGCACTGGTTAGTAGTTAAGGAAGGGTCACTGTCGAGAAGGCGGAATTTACCATCAGCATGACCAGTGAAAGCGACATGGCCATTAAAACCTCGTTATGGCAGGACGATGTGATGGCATTTTATTACATAGAACAGCAGCCAAATCAAATGAATTATAAGAAATTAAAAATCTTTTAACTCGTTACTGAAGCATATGTGCTTTCATTCGGTGGTGAAGTTCAAAACTGGTTCTAGGTACATGGCTTCTGTTGCGTTCACCAAAAAACAGTAAAAAACGTCCTCTATTTCTATTTTTGAACGACAATATTGCGAAGAATTTGTCAAGTACGAACAAAAGTGTCATAAGTGGTAAGTATTCTAGGGAAAGATGGGACAGAGTCCATGAATATAAGATGATTTGCGTTGTTGAACTAAGTCCATTTGACAGTTACAACTGCCTGCTTGTCCCACGAGGAGGCAATGGGACTAAGAGCATTGCCAAAAATAACCGGCATGCTTAGGGTGATGGCAAAAACCTCTTTGCTGTAAAAAAGTGTAGACACTTGATGCAGAAAATTTTACTAATGCAGGAGAGAAAGAAGAGCGATTCTGTTTGTAGACTACTTATAACGTTTTCCGCGCGCCCAAACCACACATCTTTTTTAAACGTTCCCATGCATGTTTAATGGAGAAGAAAGAGGAATTTCATTATCTATAAGGCTGTTACTACCACCTTTTCCTCTTCCAGAAAGTCTTGAGATAAAATAGCACTACACTGTGGGTTATCCATAAACGAGAGGACATTAAAATTGTGTTGTATTCGGACAACATTCGTAAATTGGTAGCCCCAAAACCCAATGTAATATACGACAAATTTCTATCAATTAAGTGAAGGTCCGAAATGTATCCAAAAGGTACCGATTATATCGTCATTTACCAAACTCAAGCATAAAGTTAATGTATTATGCCATGCATTAAATTTTTGAGAATTTGAGCTTCTAAATTCGCAAGCTGTAAGCACCTATTCTGTGGGACCCTAAGAGAAAATTCCTACAATAAGTTGGAAATTTTTTAGCAAGAACCAGTTGCAACCCCAAGAAATTCAAAATTCTTCCAAAAATATATGCTTTTTTGTTTTTCAAGCCCACCTAATGGCTTACAATTTGTTAACTTCAAAGTGGTATGCAATACTTTAATTGTTGGCTAAACTCTACACTTTTGTTTCATAAACTCTGCCTTCGTACTTCCCCTGAGCGGCTGGCCTCCAGGCTATGTCAGTAGACCTCCGGCCCTCCTGTGCGTCGGGTGGTCTAGGTGCGCTACATTAGCAGCGGCGGGAAGCGAACCCGATCCAAAGGGACGAATACCCTGATTTCTCTCAATGAATGCCAAAACTCAATGTGACTGAGAAAGGTCATGTGCTGCGGATGGAAGAATCTGTAACGATCTCTGACAGAAAGGTAAAAAGCGACGTCTACCCTCGGCAACTGCCCCAATCTCATGTTCTGCGGAAAAGCTAACAAAAAGTGAAGTGATACTAACCGTAAATCATCCGGATTAGCTAGCTACGGAGTTGTTTACGCCACCTGTACGAAGATGTCAATGATTTAAACACGCGATACCTCCTCCAACTCTCTATTAGCTAGACAGAACCCAGACAGATATGGTTGGGTAGCACTGAAGTGAGGGCAAATTTACAAGGTGGAATAGACACGAAACATTATTTCCATAAAACTGTTTTACACACAGGCGCTTATCAAATGACTCTGCCTTGAGGCCAGCGTTTATACAATTAGCGATGGGCATACGTGATGGCATGCGCA
Source organism: Echinococcus granulosus (assembly GCF_000524195.1). Lineage (NCBI taxonomy): Eukaryota > Metazoa > Platyhelminthes > Cestoda > Cyclophyllidea > Taeniidae > Echinococcus > Echinococcus granulosus. Next base: position 217,956 of record NW_020170403.1, on the reverse strand, counting down.
TTACCCCTTCCCCCAATACAGTTACCAAATTGGACGTTACTGCAGATCTAGTAGAATTGCCAAGAGGGGATCAGTAGCGATGCAGCTAAACACCTCCTTAAATGCGCGCAAATTCCATGGCTGGCGAGGTTGGTTGGTGGGTGCTTTCTTAGATTACCCAATCGCGTTGTAATGGCCGACGCGAGAGGTTGACCAAGGGCGTCCATGGGGACGGCGCCCAAGAGGAGAGGAGGGCGGCTATGCAGTATCTTGGTTAACTCTTCTCTACGTGGGGACATCTTGGGGCGCTGCAGTAGTGCAGAGGATGCTTTCTGCTTTTCAACTTCCAGCCAACAATCAACTCAGAGCATGCACGGAAAATAATCAAAAGTGGCCGACATTTAAAAAAACTACACGAATTTAAAGTGGAATACCGGCCCTGCATTTCCAAATCACTTTGGGATTTCTTCGAATTTTAGGCAGTAAAATATTATCTCAAGATGTAAATAAACGTAGTGCGAAATATGAAATCACTTGTGATTTAAAAGCTGTTTCGAATTTTCTAACCATCTGCCACGTCAATTTTGTCAAAAAAGGATAGCCGAAGAATGCTGTGCGGATACCTATTTCTCCATGACATTTAACACAAAGTAATTGTCGGTGCAGGAAACTACCTGAATGTTCAGGGCCTTAATGATTGAAAACAATGTTCAATTATTGTAGACTTTTAGAACAAATTTCACGTTTCTAAGCATCCAGTCTGTTCAAAAAAGAAATAAAAGGAATTAGGTGAAGCATAGATTGAATAAGTAAGTGAATCCACAGCAACTAATGGGATGCCTCTTGACTGGATTAGATGTCTCCCACAGGTATTTACTAATTTGTCAAGATTCCACCTATTCCCCTCTCTCAGCATTTTAAGACGAAAGGTTTTGTACATACACATAAGTATTCTTAAAACATGGCACACAATTCTTTACCAAATCACAATACTCGCGCGGGAGTTCGGATATTCAGCACACCGTTCTCAATCACCCTTCTTTGCAACTTCCTCACCGCCGTCCTTGCATTGTGGATGATGTGACTGCGCCCTGGTGCAGTAAGCTGGGTGGAAGACATGGTCCAGACTAGAGGAGCGATCGCTCTCTTTAACGTCTTCACCACCTAGATCTCTCTCCGGCTGATCCCGAGGTGAGATTTCCTCCTGATCTCGGATTGGTGGTTGACGCAGGTGTAGGTGTATAAAAGGGTGGTGATGGTGTTGCTGATTATGGTGCTGTTGACGCTGTTGCTGATTCTGAGACTCAGAGAGGGAAAAGAGGCTGCTGCGCTTGGATCGATTCCCACTTCTGGAACCTGGAAAGCGCAACTGAAGGAAGGAGGAGAAGGATTCACGAGCTGCAACCGCCAGAGTCATGCGCCTTCCTGCAGACTTCTTCCTTCGCGATGAGGGTGAAACTACTGAACAGCTGCACTGATCGCTCCTTGGAGAAGATTTTACCTAGATAGGAAAAAGTTGAAGAACTCTATTAGCTTGAATATGAATAGAATGGTACCTAATTTACTTAGCACATAGAAATAACACCTGCTTAATTTGTCTTCTATATAATTTTTGCGTTCCAAATTAAGTTGCATCTAGTTTTTCCAGGATCTCTGGTGACGTCAGCAAACCCATTTCCAGAGAAACACAATCCTGCTTGTATTGAATGGATGTTGAGCTAAAATACCACAGAATAGAGGGTGGAGCAGTAATGCATTGCATCAAGGTGCCATCGAAACGATGTCGAATTTCAGCAGCAGCCTCAAGCTCGACCAGATTTGATTGAATGGCAAAATTTTGGTGATAATTTGTCTACAAGACTATTTCAATATTTGCGTTGAAAGGAGTGAGGAATGTTCTAGATGGATGGTTGGGTAGCATTTAGATGACACCATTTTGGAAAGAAATAATGAATGCTGTACATTACTCTCAAAATACTTGGAATTGGCCCCTATTGACCGATTTTGTTCATAATATAGGCCAAAATTAGTAGTTTCAGATTTTAAGTTCTTCTGCCAATGTAGAAGAAACATTAAATAACCCTAGCTTCTATCCCACGGTTGATTACACTACAAGCACTATCGTAGTAGAAAAGTTAGGAAGGTGTCGAGGCTAACGGCCATAAAAAGAAAATGCAAAAACGGTATCTGCTTTACTATTACACATTAATTCTCCCATAACTCGACTGCCAAGGTGACAAAGCGGCGTCATGCAAACGAACTCCCAAAAGTTCCAAACACACTTTCATACTTTTAAACCTGTATACTTTATATCGTCTTCGTACTGTCAGTACGCCTTCTATTATATTCGACAAAGCTGTCACAATCTTCGAATCAAATGCCCACAGATCTCTACCATGTTGTCTACGCTTGCACTTCTTTGTTTTAGCTTGATGTACATCTCTTGAAACAATTTGCTGGGGGTGCATTGTGAAGGATTGGCTACTTCTACACTACTGGGGTTTCAAAAGAAACTATTAGTGTAGTTGATTACCTGACAACTAGATAGGAAAAAGGTACATCTGATGAAAACGGCTGAAATCACGACCAATTCTAAGTCGAAAACAGGATTCTCATCAGACCAACACCTTGATCAGTCATTCCACAATGCACTGGCAAGACTAATTCTGTCAAATGGGATAAAGCAGTGGAAAGTTAAGATAACGGGCTTAAATGAGTGGAGAGAGTCGAAACATCTAGTGTACGGAGGAGGGTGAGGGTGCAAAGTACCACCAATACACGCATTATCAAATCTTTAAAGGAATAAAGATCTCCTGTAGTTTGCCACCTTTATGGCAAGTAGTTTCCACATACCTTACCACCGCCTCCAAAGACCATAGTAGCTAAGAGGCTTTTACACTGGCACAATTACCAACATTGTTACGTCTCCAATCGGTCTCACACAGCACCATACTCCCATTAAGCATCTGTAACTCAGCCCACAATTTTCATCCTTCTAGCCTTTGTGGTTATCAAAATTGACCTAATTCAAGATCCAAGGTACATAAGTGGTTTCTAATTAACCACCTACAAAGCTACGCCTTTACTTCTCCATGCTTTTAATACATCAGCAGTGCTTACAGTGGCGAATCGCCTAAGCTGTCTTAAGAGCACCATGCACATTTGAAAGCTGAAAAAGGGAAAAATCTTATGCCAAGGGGGACTGTGTTGCCCGTATGAAAACTTCTAGTAGGTACGATCGCTCCCCATATTGAGTGGTGCAGTCAACCTAGGGAGGACAATTGTTGTTAACATAATTAAAGATAAAACTTACAACCTACTGAAAAACAAGACCAGTGTGCGACGTCCTTTTTGGATTTGACATTTCGTGATTAAATTTCCCTCGTATGATATATTTTAAAAGACATAACACCTCTTTATAAAAAGGCAACTTTTACGAGTAGATGAATGCTTATCTTAAAGGGAACTGGACTAAGCAAGATACATCCCTACCTTGTGTAATGCAAGATGGTGTAGGTAACAAGACGTTGAGGTAGATGGGTGAGTGATACAACAACCACCCAGATGCCATTGCTCGCCCTCTAGCAATACTAACAAAATTTTTGTGCGCATAGCTATTTAACTCAAAATTAGAATTTCTGAGCAAGTGTTTGCAATGTGTAAGTCAAAAATGTCGCTTGAGATAGCATTTTGATGTCATTTAATTTAGTAACACTAAGACAGTTGCTATCTATTGAAACATAAATGAGAAGATCTGATAAAAATAGCCTTTTTTGTTGTGCTTTTCACTAAAGCAAAAGGGTTTTTTCCTTACTAAATGAAATTTGCATGAAACTGCAGAATGTAGGGTAGTTCACTTTCACCAAAGTATGCAAGGTAAAAAAAACGAAAACGAAACTTACCAGAAGCCCATTCACTCGGCACTCTAGAAGTTCTATGGTTTGTAAGTTTACAACTCAAGGCCGATATTTGCTTGTAATGAAAAGAGGTACCTCAACTCCATATCCAAGTAGTACTCGTAAGTAAACCAATTAAGGTGATGCGGCTTATATAAACATATTAAGCAGGTACAGGAATTTTCAAAAGATGCACTTTACTCCTTTAAAGTAACCGCTATTACAACCTACAATTAAATCCCCTCCCAAGGAGACAAATACATGCTGCAAATTTTACTTTTATACAACGTCAAGTCTCTGAAGGCAAACAACTCAGCTCCAGTTCAACACACTTCCGTGTCTGTCTCACTTTTATCTCCCAACCGTGTACTTTATTTCGTATGATTGTCCAATGCCAATGCCAAAAATGATGACAAACATTTACAGCTTGGAAAAAATGTTATCAGAGGAGTAGAGGGGAAGAAATGAGGTGAAGCAGCATCTCTACCCCTTCCATCTCCTTCTCTGCCCCCTCCCGCCTCCTCTTCTAACCTAACTAAAGTGCATATCCTCTCTCGGTTAAATTTCCCGGAATTAAGTCCGAGGCGAGAGGTTTTGCGCTTTCGTTTAGGAATAGGACTTCCTACCTAGAGGTTCATTATTCGTAAGTGCTCCTCAAGAAAAATTCCTTCTTGTGCGCCTCCAAGTTGGATTGTATTGAGGAGGTAGATCTTAGCCACAAATACTGTTTGGTCCACAACCGGTAAATGAGTCGTGAGGAGAAATCAAACAGTAATTTTGGGAAAGCTCACGACACCTTTATTGGCAGTTATGTTAACTGACGACAACGAGTAATTCTTCATCATGAAGACTAGCGAGCCCACTACTTTGTGTTCATGGTGTCCACTGTAGGTCTCTAGCCGTTCAGCTCTTCTGTACGTTGGTTATAAATGATCTTGATGGATGACTGCAGTGCCCAATGAAATGCGACTTTAAGTTTCAATTCTACAGGAAAAAGTGTGATAGCATTCCAGACAGCAAAAATAAGGACCTTTTCATCATGAATAATCTAGGGTCTAATGAACTTGAACTCTAGACAGCTTATTTAAATGTTACTTCTAATCGGTCTGGATAAATTAACGTTAGGCCTGCAAGACGCGTTCTATTCTTGAAATCTCGATCCACTATCCTCGCTGCCTCTTCGTACATATAAAAAACCATTCCTTTACATTCTTGACATTCCATACAACTGCTTCAGCTGTCAATATTACTTCAGCGCTTCAGACATATGCCGTAAAGCCATTTGACGTATTTAGTTGACAGTTTTATTACCCTACATCAGGGGAATTATACCATTACTTCCCTCTTTACCCATGTATGTACATTAAAACATGTATGAAATAAAGCTGTTTCCAAAAATTCCATTTTGAGATCTAATCTAGGTAACAGATGATTTTGGGTTGAAGGTTGGCGTTACAAAGCCTCCCGGATATCTGATTGGAAAGGGCACGCGTTCTTGATATCTTCTCCTTCTCCTCCATTGAAAGCACACTTCCTGCTGTTGAATGTTCTCCCAGATCCTGTGTAAAAGTGCACTAAAGCATAGGTTGGTAGTTCCGGCACCACTTTGTGCTCCACTCTAGCTTTTAATGCCTTATCAAGCAAGAGGCGTAGCACAGGTCAGTTTTATTATCAGGTTGCCCTAAAGTAAAGTATTTGCCTGATTCCGTTCCCCCACCTTAGTCTGGTAATAATTAATCTCCCCCCAAACATTACCAAGTTGCAGTTGCACCAGTACCAGTCAAAATTTGTTTAAATAAAGAAACATTTGTTACCACCTTCATTTTCATTCAAAAGTCATGTGACACCTTCACAACTATCTGCGCTGCGCTCAGTCGAAATTGCTGCACCGGTCCAACTGCAGATGGGATTCGTGCCGCCCAGCAAATCAATCTCCCAACGCCAAATAAGTAATTGCGATTGACATGCGAAAGTGTAACTGCCTCACTCACGCAATAGTATACTAAAACGAGGCAGGTATCAAACGCCTTCTAGACAGGCACTTTGATAAGTTTAAATATGAAGGACAACAATTCCATTGTCCACCTGGTGGATTTTAATTCAAATCCCTCAATTTCGCATTTCTACCGCTAAGTCTTATTAATAAGTTGCCGCTAACGATAATGAATTGATAAAAAAGGGAACACCAAATGTTCTCTGTCCTTCTTTAAGACCAAAAAGCGTTCCATGTAGTGCTATTGGAGGGTGTTGTGCGTTACGTGTAGTGCACACTCCTAAATTTTGTAAATTCAGATTTATTTGAGCAAAACGCAAGAAAAATATCCCAAGTGTTCAAAAATCAAATGTGTGCATACCATTGATTCAACACGATGACGTGAGAAACTAAGCAGCTTAATAAAATGCATTGAGACCTTAAAAATGCGCGGTTGTGCTAGGTTTAATTATCTGCTATTTAAGGGTCATAAACCCAAGATTTATAAAAGATCAAAGGATTTAGTAGGATGATATTATCAAGTAAAGGAATACAATCTATTCCAGCTGAAGATTTATTCACTTTGCCTCTTTAGTGTTCGAGGCGCTACTGCTATCTTAAAGTAATGGCAGCATTTCCCTACCACTTCCGTTGGCAACTCGCGATCCTTCTGTGCATATTTATAACCACATTCATAACCATCTTCCAAATCTACAATTCCTCAATGATGAAAGAAAAGTACAAAGCGCCGTCCAATTTGAGAGCGCAGTGACCCATGGCCATAGCTATGGTTTCGCAATAGGTGCTATTAAAAGATTTCTCTCAATGTGTCTCCGTCCCTATGCCCATCAAAAAAACGAACGACTCTATTAATAGTTACGCAGCCGAACGTTGGCACTTTCTGTATAATTTAGTCCTTTATTTCAAAGGACTACTCCAAATAAATACCATGTCAAAGATAAAAAGTGATCGGCAAGAATCGAAACGAGGTACCTAGGTACCTAGGTCGTGATCTAGCTGGCATGTCAATCCACGGAAATTATTTCTTTATCTGCTTTCTTTAACTTCAATCACATTTCTAGATTATCCCTTATACAAAAGCTATGCTTGATATTTATAACTTGGTAAAATGAACACAAACTGTGAATAACTTCGTAATTGACAATGAAATGAGGCGTAATCTTCAAGACATGAATTTGTCTCGATTTACAAAAACTATGCTAGCTAAAAATAAAACGCCAAGAATTTGATATGGGCGGAAGTAGGAATAAAATGGGCTTGTCTTGCACTTAAGGGGGATAAATAGTTCTGGTTTCCCTTTCAACACACACACATATATGGGGGAGGGGGGGCGATTTAACGAACTGAGAAGCAGGCTTACATTCATGCCGTTATTTGTCACGGCTGTGTGTGCATTCATAATTCATACCAATACCCTCGAGTGCATCCTCGTGCTGTACACAATGCTGGCTTTTCAAAAAAATAATCAAATTACCGTGACAATTTGGAGACACTTCAGTAGGTGCCTATGCTGTTGACGAATCACAGATTGCGCGGCTTCACAGCTGGGACTGATGTGGCCTCGTCGCGTCGTCTGTAAGCTAGGTGATCGTATTTCCACGACCCTGTCTTGATTGCTTTGGCTAGCCAGTTGAGAGGCGTGACTGTCATCAATGAAGAGGGACATTGTTGACTTCTCAACGTGTCTCGTTGCAAGATCGGACAGGGTGTTACTTGTTCCATCACCCACCTAAAAGACGGATTGTAGAAGGGTATTATGGTTGGCATAAAGACATCCCGATCTAATCGCATCAATGCCACAGTTTAAACTGGAAATTGGTGTATTTCTAATGCCTCCGCTCGAGGCAGAAGATTGTAGAGAATTTTGTCATTCGAAGAAATACCCTTTATAATTGTTTAAATACATTGAGGGGAATTTCTTTTGGCTAGCTATGACAAATCACAAACTTCATTTAGACATTTAAAATTTAAGACATACTTGAAAAATTAATGAAATATGCTAGAGTTCATCGATCTTTGCTCCTTTTTCTACTTAAATTTCCGTCCAACAGATCGGAGGAGAAGGCCAATACGAATAGCAATTGATACATTCCGTCACTAGAGCGTCTACGATAGGCTGATTAACAAACAAAAGATTATTCGGCGAGTACGGAAATGAGATTTGATTGCTTAGTTATTTATTTTATCGGGCACGCACCCAGCTAGAGTGCGCGTCTAAGTATTCCTCCCCATTCGAGGGGAAAATCAGCAGAGGTAATAAAACGTGACCTCGTGCTGGAAATTTCAAATATTATGTAAGCGATAAGTAATGAGGGGTCAAGTCTAGTCAATAGGAGTGCAGCTTCGGCTACTGCATCACTAGTGACAGGTGTATGAGAGGTTCTCCTCAAATCGGAACTTTCTAACCCTAAATTCCCAATCCATTTGCGTCGACTTTCCCTTGAAGAGTTAGGTAAATGTACTCCCCTTTTACCCTCCTTCGGTGGTATTAGCTATCCGAATCAACATAGAACAGCCCTTATTGAACTGTGGTTAGATTTCAGTCTCCAAGTTGCTTAATAAATGCAAACGAATGCAAAAAACCTAGACTTTACTTTGCTTGAAGACTCAGGATGTGAACTTATTCGCTAACAGTAAGAGACAGTTAATTGACCTTCGAAAAGGATATTATGAGAAAAATAATTCCCGACTTTGCCAAGTCAAGATGACATTCCAACGCCGGTCAATCCAAACTAACAGTGCGCCCAAAAATCATATCGAAAAGATGCATCGCAATGCCAGCAAACTTTGGTAAACTTTAGAAATTTCAAGGAAATTGCATCGCCGAATTTGCATTTCTCACAGATCTCTTTTGGGAGCTCGGTTAATTCTTTGGAGTCAAATAAAAATACCCAAGAAATCGTGTTCACACCAGATGACTACTTCAATGTAAGGTGAATTGCCTTTGAAAAAGGAAACAAGCATCAAATCATCTAACGCTTCACTATGAATGTCTCCGAAAAAATCGACCATCATAACCCGCAGAAAATGTGTCCAATTTAAAGCTATACGATTCAAAGCTAAAAATCGCAAATATCCTTGTTCTAATGGTGAATTTTGTATAATTTTGCTGCTTTTGCCTCAACGAACTCGATTAAGATAATTACTTTGCGAAACCGGTTATTGTAAACTGGCAAAGAACACATGTCACATATATGTGACACTACAAGCGATTGCAAACCAAAATGACTCACATTTTAAACTATATGCATGTTTAAAGTAGAGTATTTAAAGCAATTCTTTTGGAGTGACTACGATTAAATAATTTCAATTTTTTGATGGGCTAAGGCACGTAACACTTCATTGAAGCAAAGGCCAACATTCTCATTGTTTTAGAATAATAATAATATGTAGTACCGATTTAATCAGTCCTTTTTTGAGTGTTTTGTAGCTTGAGTAAATTTAAGACAAGACTTGGACTTTTTCTTCGTTGAATGCAACGCCTTTTCGGTGCATAGGATGAGGGACTCCAAAAGTGATTGCCGCTAGAAGGAAAGGCCCTCTGCCACCTACTGACACACAGGGATATTAAAAAAAAAACAACTTTTACAGGCAGCGCCCTTAGCTCCTACAGTGAATAAATGCCACCAATATGGGTAGGAATGGGGTCATCTTCTGTTCTTACGCGATTAGGCGGTGATTTAAACCACCCTTAAGAAGTTTGCATCAGGCAACTCCTTAATCAAAGGAGGAGTGCTCTTTCCACCTTATTCAGCTTTGCACAACCAAATTGCGGAATTGTTGTCTGAAGCTGCATGCGTGCAAAACATCAACTTAAAAATAGAAAGTAATGGGTGGAAGCGCAAATGCAACAGTTTTTGTAAATAACATCGATGCGTGATTATGTGGAGAAAAGATTCTTTGGTTTGTATTTGCTTGTGTGATTAACTCGACACAGCATTGCGAAAATAAGCGATAGAGCCATTAAAATACCTACACTGAGACGCACCCACAAAGCACTGTCCCCCATAATTAGGAGTAACTTGTCAAGTAATAAGGGGAACGATAGTCTAAGCAGCTACAGCATTGAAATCAACTAATTAAATGCAAGTTACACATCATTGAAATGGGAATAATAGAGTCCTCATTTAAGGTGCTAAATTGAGACGATTTCCTGGCTCGTGGTCTCGATTAGGGCTCGGTAAAACCTACCGACAATCAAACTTTCTGGTACAGTATTGAAGGTATCAAGTTATTGTTGTCAAGGTCAATAGTAGAGGCTTCCGACTTTTCCTTTTGACACATCTTAAATTCTCATTTATCGGGGAGGTACATCGGCGCAGATAACTTTAATATTGTTTGTCCGCAAAATTAGTAAAGAATAAATGACGAAGACTCCTCGCCGCCATACAGGTATTTAAATGGTCTTCGCCCGGCAAATAAGCCCAAAATACGAAGTAGATGCTATGAGAAAGTATATTTTTGCCGACTTCATTAACAAAATTACTCTACGCAGGCTTGACATCCTCGAATCCCTTTAAAAACAATCCTTTTTGAACTAAAGACCGAATTCAAAACCGAAACCTCACGCGGGCGTGCTTTGCTCGACTATGAAGGATCTATTCTCAAGCAATCAGTTTTATTATTGCAAATCGTATATAGTATATTGAATTCTCACCAAATCCTGGCAATGTATTTCGCCGGTTTAAACTTTTCATGTCTTTCTGATGATTTTGTGTTAAAGAAGAATGTATTTTAAATAAAATAGGCGATTATAGACACAACGGTTAGACTGAAAAGTGCTTAAATTCACCTCAGACTCTCCCAGACGTGAGGTAGTCAGATCCGCAGATTCATACTGACTGTTTTCCTTATCCACACGGATTTGAATTCCGCAGTTGCCCTTCGCTTTCCTCGAGTCGTCATCGACATCACCAGCCTCAGTGACAGTCATGGGAGCCATCGTATCATCCTCATCTTTATCTCCGTTGACACGTTGTTCCTCCAGCGACAGTATCGACTGCCGTTTCGTCGGTTGGTAGGAGTGAGGCGGTAGCCATGGTGACTCGGTTTGTGGCAAGAATCGGACACTTCCAAAGGATTGATTTCGTTTCCGCGGGCCCTCACCACCAGCACCACTAACACCGACATCACCTTTTAACTGTGAGGGAGAGATAAGTGATGGCTGGGGTGGCAGGAGACTGTCATGAGGTGGCATGGAATGGTGACGGACCGTCGAGCTAAAAGTGGTGCGGAGAATGGGTGGATGACCGATGGAAGAGACCATAGAGACTTCAGCATCTCCATTTGCATCGGAATCTGCACCAGAGGAATCCTGGGAGAAAAATACACCACCACCACCTTCAGCGCCGGTGACATCGGATGCCGCACCTTTGCGAATTCTGGCCTTGCGGGCATTCTATTGAAGGAAAAGTGAACTTTGGTTAGTAAATTTGAAGAATAAAGTACTTATTGGTTTGATCTATTCTATAAATGAGTAGTGGCGGGCCACCACGATGTGACATGACTCGGTGAATTGCAAGATGCACCTATCAACATTTTTCTTAAAAAAATTTGTGAAGTCTTTAGAATAGCCTACTTTTTTAATGATCGGATGAATCAAATCGAGATAACTCAAAGCTAAGCATGAAGGAGTAAGATACCACACCGCTCCTCCGCAGTGAGTGAATGCGCCTTAACCTAAAGGATCTATTTTCAAATAAGTGGTGACCGAAGGATTTCTTAAAATCCGGCATCGCCTAATGAAATATTTTAATAAATTTTATAAAATACAACAAAACATTTCCTGAAATTTCATATACCATAAAGCACAGAACAGAATTCTACATTGTGCTCTCTGCCTGCTTCATCCTGATTTCGGTCCAACCTCATTTCATCAAATGTCGGTTGACCTGACCTGATGTATATGATCCAAACTTATCTGCCTAATAAATCATGTTGAATTTGGCTTCAAAGGTGTAGAGAAACTCCTAGAAAAAGCAATTGTGTTGTAATTAGATGTGTGGTGTAAAAAGTACACAGCTTAAAAATAGTTACATCATGTAGAAGAAGACTCTCTGGTCTTCATTAGTTAGAAAATGCATGTCGCTATAGAACAAGCCAAGGATTTTCCTGAAAGCAATGTTTACTGTGAGTGATGAAATAAATGGTTTATATC
>NW_020170403.1:151509-205831 GCF_000524195.1 Echinococcus granulosus | reverse complement strand
AGGAAAGGAAAACCGCGACAAGAAGATAAACAAGTGGACCTCACCCACATGCCTTGCATTTGCAGATGATAATCAGCCTCAAAGATCCTCAAATTGGTCATTACTCCCTTCACGGATACACTAAGCGGACGAACATATCATTAGCTATCACCGAACCACCCACTATCCAATATTCACCTCACAGTCCTAGAGTGCTCACCACTTCATTATTATTCGTGAAATGCTTGCTTTTGTGTATGTGGTGTGCTGCGGATGGCATTATTCACTTGTTAAAAACCAAACGCCAATTGCCGCTAATGTACATCTACAAGGCACAACTTAAAGGTGTATAAGGAAACCTCTTCCTAAAGAATACTCACGCCTGGTGGGCCAGTGGGATGGAAGTCATATTACTTCGAGACAGCGCAAGACTTCATATCATACTCTGTATTACAAAGCTTAGTGGGGAGAATATTTTCATTTTACTTAGAATAGGCGAAAGGGAGGGAGACCGCCTTATTCTCTTGAGAAATTTTTATAAAGGCGGAACTCTAGAAAGTGGCTTTCATAATCTCAACGAAGGAAAAAATTGCACGGTCTTAATCGAATACCTAATTCTTCATACACTTGTTGAAGTAAGTGGGATCTCAACCATCAATTTCATGCCATATGACGTGCGGTGGACTCCATGCGCCATTGATAGTTTAAACACCTAAAATATATTTTTATGAAGCATCAAAAAGAGCTTTCAAATTAGATGACAAAATATTCTTTTGGAAAAATTAACGTGAAAAGGTAAAGCGGCAATTCGCACGGTTACAGTAGATCGCTCTAACACCCACCTTCTGCGTTGTTTCGCTTCCTTAAAAGCACATAAACAAACATCGTGTAGAAAAGTTGCTTAGTAAAGTGGTTTTAAGTTAATAAACTAAGACTAAGTGTAGAAGTCAAATTAGGTTTTACAGATGAGCATTTAAAATTTGAAAGTTTATTCGATGCTTCCTGATAACCTTTGCCTGAGTTCAGTAATCCAACTTTCAACTGTTAATTAAAAATCACGTGAATTATTTATAAATCACTAATCCCTTTGACCAAAAGATGTTTCATAGTTTATAAAATGTAAAAAAAATAATGAAATTTCCTTCTAGATAAATGGCGACATCATCTGTGGACCAATTCTATTTGGCTATTTTCATCTTGCTTCCTAACTTTTGACGATCAAAAGCGTAACAAAAAGTGAATGGAAAATTGTTCCGACTCGCTTCTTTTTGGAACAAAATAAAAGCCAGCTATTATGCAATTATGAGGTAGAACAGAAAAAGTAGCAAATAAGTATGAAAAATGACCAAACTTTCGAAAGTAGTTCCTCGCATTTAATGGTTTTAATGCATCACCCATTCTATGATAAGCTACTATCAAAAGGAGCCCAGTTGCCAATTATCGTGCTTAGTTGGTTATCTAAAATACCACCATTTCAGGGTCATAAGTAAAGTTCTTCTTTGCTTGCCTATCCACCGAAAATGTATTTGCTCCGTTCTACGGAACCTGCTCTTGCAGTAAATTGACACAATGTTACCAAGTACAGCGTGATTTTGTGAGCCAAAAAAGCGCACTCAGTGCTTTTATTGTCATTGCTAATTAACTTTACTTCCCGGACGCTGCACTCGGCATTAAATTAACGTGGATGCGTGAATGCGCAACTGGTGTAGCACTTTGGCGTAGACACAGCTCGACTTGACATTTACACATCGCGTTTGACACCCCTACGCCACGCTCCGCACTTGCACGGCCTATCAGAGTTATCGCATAGCTGCTGTAATGCCAAAAACGCACTTTAGGGGACTTTATAATCCCATGAAAAAAAGGCAAGATTCGCGAGCACACCTATCGTTGAAAATTTTCAGGCAAAAGGTTTAAAGTTACTTATTAGACAAATTTACGCTACAATCAAATATGGCGCGAGCACTTCCGTCACTGTGGCTTTCGGTCACCATTTCGGTGTCGGCGTTTCGCTTGTGCCATTTCTACTAGCAGGTCACCGAACTGTCCTTACCTTCATTACAAAGTTACGGTCAGATTGGAATATCGTAAAATACCCGCGCACATATTGAAATTTCTAGTCGTAGTAGGGATGAACGCATGAGCTAAAATTTCTCAAAGAAATGAAGAAATGCCTAAACCAGGGTGTATTTCAATGATTTAAAATGGATTGGCAATCATCACGCCAAGACTTGATGCACTTATTTCAATTCATTACACCTACTTCCAATGGGGATTAGTTATAACGTTTAGAGGACCCCAATTTACTGCTTTTCACTCAACTTAAACGACAGTGCTGTTGTGGTCTCCTTTCATTCGTTTCAACTGAGCGTAACACTAAGCGGTTAGTTGTTTAAAGGCAACCCTGATTTGCCTTCTGGTCCTTCCGTTCTAGCATAGTACAGATATTTATGGTTTCCTGTGTCTTATAAAATATTTAGAGATAACTTGGAAATTACACTGCCACGGGATTTAGCCGAAACCGTTACTCGCATTTCGAATGGTTGAACACTTTCCAGAAAAAGTGCACTGCTTATCATTTCGTGGATAGTGAATGCTACACTACTTGAAAGAATTGTTACACAAAAGGGAGTCGGCTTGAAGGTTGGGGAGTTAAGGAAACTGCGGACCATTCTATTAGCCGCACCCACTTGCTACGAAAAAGCTGCAAGCACACCATATTCACCTCTTCGATGCAAGAACTTAAGGTAGACGGCTTAGAGTGAGGAAAGGAAGTAAAGAAAGTTGTTGGATGAAAACGTAGAGTAACCTCAGTTTAATTTTTTAATGGATTTCCTATATCACGAAGGCGGTGGTATGCGAAATCCTACCATGATCACTGAGATGTAGCCCTGGTTGAAACCTAGGTACTTTTTCGCGTGACGTGGGCCCCTCACATCGCCACCCCTCCTGTTCCGAGGTCGCCTTCAGTAGTTTGCTCACTTAATCTTACTTCATGAATGTCCAGTCTACTGCATCGCATACGCACGACCAATTATGCCATCTGGGTTTCTGTCACAGTACATTTACCATTTTCCAACTTTCCATAGTTTTGTAGCGGAAAGATATTTTAAAAACTATACATGAATGCGCGGTTTTTGGTTTTTCTCGATTTAATGGCTCCCTACTCTTTTGCACATTAATAGCAGTGCCAAAGGTAGGCTCACATCTCCTAAAAGTATTTCAGTGACAACTTGAACACTCCAATGATTAATGGGATGTAGCATAAAGTGTGGTTTTGCTGGTATTAGGACGCTCAATCCCGATCGCTATTTGTCTCCGATTCATCAGTGAAGGATTTATGAATAAAATTTCCTTCTCTGTCGACGACCTGAAAACTCACAAAAATAAATTATTCAGTTTGATAGCTGCTACCTCATTTACCACGCTTCATGCCCAGCTATTTGAGCAAGAGATGAAGAGATGCCAGAAAAGGGAAGGAGAGGTTACAGACCCCTTAAATAGGGCTCACCATTTGCGCCCTGCGTTTGTCGGCTCGCTGACCTTGATGGTAGATGCGAGAGAAGTTTGAGACAATGAATGGGACGGGAAGGGCTATCACCAGTACACCGGAAAGCGCGCACGTGCCGCCGATCAGTTGACCCAAGATGGTCTTTGGCACCATGTCGCCATAGCTACAATTGATCGGTGAAAATGTCCATTTTTGTGCGTTTTTCTCAATTTTGTAAATTATAAGAGTTAAGAAGTTATTTTTAGATTGTCGCATGTTTGTTAATGTTGGGTGTTTGGGGATGTTGTTAATGCATACATGGTACATTGATGGTTGACCACACGAGTCTAAATACTGCCGCTAGCAAACCTCTGCCTTGGTGCCGTGAGGCTCTATTCACGTTAGCGAGGTTGGGATTTCATATCAACATTTATTACAAATCTGCTTTCAGTTGTCTGTGCCACATAGCCTTTTAGGCCAATTTGGACAACGCATTCGAATAACTCGTCAAATATTTTTTTCTATTTTTGCGTTAATTTGATTGCTAACAGTACCACTCATTCTAAAGTTCCTTTGAGGACCAAAGCTTTCGACGAATAGCATATTTATTCACTATTCTATTAGGGAGCTTAGTGTTAATCAACTTGGAAGGGAATTACGCAAATAAAACTTCCACTTTTTAACAGAACACGAAAATGACCCACTCAGTGGTCGAGTTTGAGTATGATCTGAGTAAAACCAGGAGTTAACGTTTTACAAGAGTCATTAGGTAACTACTGCCAGTATGAAAAGTGCTCCCAGAATTGCATTTCAAATCTGGAAGTGGAACCTGTAGATTGGTGAATACAACCTTGTGGTAGTTAGAGATTCCCGAGTACACCGTTTTAAGCTATTCAGAAGTACACTCAAGCCTCTTAATATCACAGGAAAAAGGCGAAGAAATACTTGTCGAGATAGATTTAGAACTTATCGCATGAACCTACTGTCTGTGTTGTTAGCTAATTGAATGCTTTTAAAGTTTTCGTAACTGTATTTAAAACAAATCTGGTATTCCTTTATTGTTCCAACATTTTCAGCATATTTAGAAAGGCAAGTCAAGCAGAATTTTCTGAGACAATTTTCGTTTCGAAAAACCCCAAACAAGCATACGCGGTATTGTTAGATCACAAATTGAATATAAAATCACCTCTATCAGTAGAAGATAAAATCTGCTATTCTGAGCCCCATTACGTAGGATAAAATCACCCAAAGGGGCGACCTTGTCCACAAAAAGAAAATTAAATAGGAGTTTGCGCATTTCGTAGGCAGGGGAAATGGGGTAAACAGCTCAGGACCTACCTGAAAATGTCTTGAATAAATATTTTATGATTCCATATGCAATAAGTAAATTAGAAAGGAGAAATCACAACCGGTAGCCTGTTTGCTACCATACTGACAGATTAAAGAGGTAATTGAGGTTTGTCTGTTCTCTGAAGACAAAGTATTACTGATTTCGAATTGTGGAAATTTTATTCTTACCTTTTGCCGCTTTAATGTTCAGTCATGTTCACTTTCGGTAGTTAATTAAACAGTATTTTGACAAAAATACCGAACTTGAAGCAAGATCCACCCAGGAAGTCAAGTAAAGAGCACATTTTCGTACTTTTGGAACCAACATATTTGAGGTTACCGCAGCTGTCCGTAACTTTTGGCAGATTCGAACTACCATCACCGTTTGACATCAGAAGAATGCACTTTTAACGGATATTATCCGTCGTTTTCGGAAACCTTATTTTAAAACAAATAAAAAACTTTCGTGGGAAGATTGATAGGTAGTAAAACTCAACAAGAAAGGTGACCGAATGCGGCCTAAAGCAGAAGTAATCTCCTTCCGATTTTACTGGAAACATGGGAAATCTTTTTAACGATTTGCCAACACTTTAACTTGAAGTAATATTTCGGCCTTGTAAATGAAGATTTTACCAAGATAGATATCTAGAGGAGTTTTTACAACGAAATGAATATGTTCTGATTTGTGAGCATTGAAAGTAAAAACAATAGCATTTTAGCATCCCAAATGTAGCCAATTACATTTTCAAAATCTGCTTAAGAATATGTTGAAGTAAAACTTAAAACATTGCCGGAGGTTTAAAACTCTTAGTATTTTTCCACGAGTGTGCAAGACAACTTCGAACCTCTTCGCATGGTTTGAATGTAAATTGGTTCATCCCTTTGAAAGATAAACTGCCCTTTTTGTTCACGGTCAACACTACAAAGAGTGCTGCCAAAGTCATCATTTGTTTACTAATTTGGCAATGATGTAATGATGCTTTCGAAGGAGAGGGCAAAGCGTAGCGAAGGATGGAGCGACATCAACTTTTACATAGGTAACTTAACATCCCTCGCAATTAACAGGTTCTCGGTGCATTTCGTCCTTTAGCTAAGTGATTTGCAACTTAATTAAATACTATACAGTTCATCCAATACCCACAACTGACAGGTTATAAGACATGCTACTATTATAAATCACAAAGTAGCGGCAAAAATCCAATCAATATGACGTCTCTACAAATGTCTATTTTCAGGAAGAAATTAGTTTATTATCAATGGCTTCCATTAAAGTGGACTTTCAAGTTTTGATGGAAACTACTTGTGCATTTATCAGCCACTTCAAAAAATAGTAGGGAACAATGGAATTTGGCAGATAATTACTCAAACGTGGGAATATTTAACCTATATGAACAACAGATTTGACGAATAACTGATAATTTCAAATCTAAAAACGCAATTACTTCACACCATTGGACACTACTTTCAATCCTCAAAGTCAATCAGCATCATTTATGCTAAACAAACGTCAGCACCACCATAAACCAAGAGACCGTTTAAGCAGACAAGATCTTCGAATTCCCCTAAGTGAATGGAATTGATGAAAAACAGGGAAAATTTGGCATGAATCATGGATTAAAAATGGGGAAAAAACAAGCTAAAAGAACTTGGTTCTTTAAAAATTACACTACAAAGTTTAAACTTCGTGTTAAAAATCCTGTCTTTTTAAAATAGCGCGTGAAATTTAAAGGTTGGCTACCTCTAAATCCCCGCGAGCTCGAATTTCCCTTAGAGAAAATCAATATCGACCCGCTATCTAAACAGCTGATTCCCAATTAGGCATGAGTCACCCAGTTGAAAAATGCTCAACCGTGGGCCTGTTCTCTCCTCGCCTTCCTTACCCGTTTATTCCTCGCTCTTTTCAACCCTCTCTTCGCAGTCAAAAAAAGACTCCAGTTGAACTCTCCCACAGAGGATAATCCTTTTCGCCCCCTTAAACAGTAGAGCCCGATCGTATGTGCTTGTTTATGCGAGAAAGCGGCAGATTAAGACTAGAAGCACATACCCCAGAGTGGTCATCGTCACAATGGTGTACCAAAAGGCAGCAGGAATGCTGATGAAAGTGGTGTTAGGCACCGCCCTCTCGGCGTAGTAGATCACGGTCGCGAATATGATTAGCGCCATGGTGAGGGAGAAGAGGAGGAAGCCGAGCTCTGAAGCGCAGGATTTGAGCGTGTAGCCGAGGATACGGAGACCTTGAGAATGTCGGGAGAACTTGAAAACCCGGAACACTCGGAAAACTCGCAATGTTGTGAAGGGCCCGGACAGGGTCTAGGGTAGTAAAAAGAACTACGAACTTACGTAAGGTTCATCGTTTCTTGAATTCTAATTAATAGGTCTGAGTTTATTTGATTGATATTAATGAGTAACTCAAAGACTATCCATTCAATCATTTGTTTAATGTTCAAATCGTTGGTATTCAAAGGTAATTAGTTGGATCATCAGAAACACCCACTTGGTTCCTTTTGATAAAAAGGTTCAACCAATTGACGGCTTGTAAACAAATTCGATGAATCATAAGTGATATTTTGGGTTTTATTGCAAAAGTGTTGGCTATTTAAAAGCTCCATACCTTCATTAAGATCACCACGTTTCATTACCGTAGTTACTGGTCAATTAAAAGGTTTATGCCTCTGCCTACCTTTTGTAATCCAACAAAATCCTGTTTGAAAACAATCTCACTGGGGTTTATAGTTGGTGATATTTTGTTTTTTTTTTCAAGAACTCAAAAGGAATTAACTTTGAAAAAGGGTAAAGTGTTTAGAGAAGGGCATAAGTAAACTTATTGGAGGCGTTTTAATAAAAATTTCAGTGACCTTTGCTATGAGGAAAGGTCTTGGTGAACTTCCAGAATTCTGTAAAACGTATTCTACCTATTTTCAATGCATTCAATGGAATTCCGTCATCATGACAGTCTCCGAGGAAAAAAAAAGGCTGAACTTTTCACTTTGAAAAGTAATAACAAATCTAGCTCCAAAAGAGAGCCGTTGTTTTTCCACCTCTTTCCACTTTAAAAGGCACGGCTCTCCGGAAAGTTGCTCAAGGAATTGAAGACTGATGACCTCATATTTTTCCAACAAAAAGAAATTACGTTTGTAGTTCCAAATGAGCGGTGAAACAGCTCAAAGGTTTTGGCTCACGGCACTGGCTGACGAGTTATTCATGCATAAGGGAGATGAACACCTTATGCATGTACATACCTTGGAAGAAGTTCCCCAGCAATGCTCCTGTCTACATGCACCTAAACTACGTTGGTTGAATAGCAGACTTCATTGTCCACAAAAAGTAGTCCTATTGCGTATTTGCGCATTTCAGGAGGAGGGAGAAAAATTTGATTGGTAGGGCAATTGGCGGTTATCCCGCTGTGTGTATGCCTATTTAATCCGCTCCATGGGAGGATGGGACGGAGACAAGGTCCTGTGTCCAAATGCTTAGCCTACCGGCTGTGACCTAAACTGTGACCCCATGGTGAAATCAAAATCTGTGCAACCCCACCACCAAACTCTTCCGTCCCGTAATTGCAAACACGACCATTTATCAAGGCTTATCAACTTAATTATGCTTTGATTTACTTACTAATTAAAGAGATTATTTTAAACACGCAAAGGGTGAAGTTGACTTCATTTTGGGAGAATATTGTACATCTTTAACGTTAGTTAAAATAAGACCAAGTACCATATTTGCATCTCCGTATACCGACGGATCTGGCAATCACCGGGGCAGCTGAGATTGCGTAGGGGTCAAGCGTGAGGGAAACATCTCGTGCAGTGACGTTAAACATACACAAACCTGGAAAGTGGTAGACGAAGTCGACTCTTTCATTGGCCTTGTTAATCCTGTGGTTTTTTGACAAACCCATTTGATATTGGTTTACTTGGTAAGGAGCAAGAAAGAAAATTTCCAGCGGTATAATATTAGGGGGACAATTAGCTTCCTTTTGGATCAAATCACGTCAGTATAAGTCAGCAAGAGTGGCTACTTTAATTTTAGAAATTCACCAGTAAAGGGCGGGAAATCACCTGGGAAATTGCTTAACATATTCGCCATCTTTTTGAGGGTAGTTTGAAGCTTTTGCGGCATGAATTCAAGCAGGTGCTGAGGGAAGGAAAAAGTATGGAGAGGCAGCTGCCGCCAGCAGCAACAGCACCACAGGAATGAGGTTTGGAGATATAGATAAGGTCTTCCGAATGTAGCTCTAGGCTTTAAACGACCTCAAAACTATGTCCTCTTGCGTACACCCCGCCTCTATCCCCATGTTCAACCTATCTTAAGGACACGAAACTTGTAACTTGAAAGTTCTCTTATTAACTGAGACCATTTACCACCTTGCGCTGTAGATGCGAGGTATGGCTGTCGTCGTACTAAAACATTCCCATACTTCACCTGCCCTAATCCAAGTATACTGGAAGAAGTTCACTCTGCATTCAGTTTGCCTTTCTAAGGTTAAGAATTAGATTTATGTAATTCTTCCTTCAAGTAATCAGCCTTCTACGTCTTTAAATGTCTGTATAAGCATCAGCGGAAAGAAAAGCGTCTTTCCTTCCAAAGATCTACAAGTTTGTTGAAATGACAATGTCAAGATACAATTCTTGGCAGAAGAGAGACAGAGAGAAGGGTTGAGAATGTTTCTTGAGCTGTCATCTGAGCAAACCTCGCAAAACAATATCAAGTGCCTTTTTTTTCATACAAATCTGCACAATTTCGTACTAAAAAACTGCGACAAATGCTCCTTCCAATGTACCATAACGCAAAGGATGAGTGCTTTTGAAATAATTTGGACAATTTCAACAGCATTCGAAGCACTATTAGTGTAATAAAATTGGCGAAAAATCCCTTTACCGACAATCACACCTCCTCAAAACTCATTCATTCATTCATCATGACATTTTTTCCTTCAGTAATAATGACAGCACAAAGTCATGATGTTATTATGAACAGGTAACTTCAGAATCCTAATTACGGGGTCTCAATGAACTTATAGTAGGCATTAAAAATACATCGCATCGTTAGCGAACTCTCACCGAACACTACGTTATTTTAAACACAATATTACTCCTGTTTTAGAATGTTGCTAGTTTGTAGATGTGGAAAGTTTAGAGACTTATTAATGAAAACCAGTGCAAATATTTTTAACTCCGCCCAGCGATTAATTACATGCCCCACGCCTCGCTAAAGTAGTCTGCATTGTTACACTAATGCATTCGTCTTTAGCAGAAATTATGCCCTACAAGAAGTGTTCAAAAATCCATCAACTGCTCCATTAGCTATGGATCGTTATTGCTGAACGAATGAGCGGACAAAACGGTAAGAACAGGTGTTGAAGCCAAAAAAAAAACACTTTAAAGTCTGTGCTGTCGCAACAAGGTATACCAGATGAGATTATGGCTTTGTGTTCGGACAGTTGGTTCAACCTGTGTGGGCAGTAGTTGCCCAAAAAGCTGCGAGTATTTAAACCGTCACTTTAGTGCACTCCTTAAAATTATTGCTCAAGCACGTTCAACTGTTGGCTTCAATTCAAATATGTGACTTCTCTTTCGGGTTATGTAGCAGAAATGTTAGAAACCGAGACGGAAAGATATTTGTGAATTTTATTTCTGAGAGGTTTCATCGCAAAATTAATCACTAAAGCCCCCTACAATTAGTCTCCAGTAACTGAACAGGCAAGTAATTCACTTTGTCATGAGTAAATTGCAAGGACCTATTTCTAGCATTGTTGATTCTTTCATGTTCTTTCCTAAAGGAACAAAATAAAAAGTATTTTTGTTTAAAATGGGAATCCCGGGTAAGATGTGTTGACTGAAAAGTATAAAAACTGTGGATCTCTATTGTTTAAGACTGCTTTTTGTCTGATTTGGGGAAAAGCAAGGGTGCCACGTGAATGTGATATTGGGTGGTGGACAGCCCTAAATATGCCTACTGTCTCGTGACCCCGGGGTAATGAAAGAAAAGAAGAGGGACCTCACGACATCACCACCATGTTAGCCGCAATTTCCCATGAGACCGAATATCACATGAGAGAGGGAAATTGTCCATTCCCTGCTTTACTTTGCCTCAGTGAAATAATGGATCTGCACGCACTTCCCATATGTTCTATTTTTATACCGCTATCATCGGGTTGTGGCTCCAGCAATTTTTACGTGAAGTTGAACTTAGCTGGAAGAGCACTTTTAAGTGTAATACCATTTTTGATCTTTGAAATTCCTTAAGTTGGTGCAAGTAGCCGATTTCAGTTGGACAAATTTCGTTTAAAAAATAGCTGACCTTCAGTTCTTGAACATTGTTAACTAGATAATTTTAACTTATTCGTCATCTCAATATGCTTATGAGGGCTTTAAATGATAGTAAAGGTCAGTGTACTTTAAGAACACTAAGCACTTAGAAATTAAGTACGACAGTTAGTTAAGCCGGCGAATCTATTTGAAATGCAATTATTCTAGATGGTATAACGGAAAAATTGCCCCAATTTGAAAAATTAAAAACCACCTAAGTGTTTAAGAGAGCGATGGTGATTACCTTTAATATACATTTGCCAATTATCGAATAGCACTAACATGACAAAGAAAAACCGGTAAAAGCATTTATTAAGGTGCAAAGGTACCGATGATGACACAAACATTGCAAATGAAGTTCATCCATAAAACAACAAAAACAGAGTTATCTTAATTTTAAAAAAAACGTATAACAAGTAATACTGGCATTTGATAAAAAATAGAAGTAGTTATAACCATGTCAGCACTTCTATAAAGCAAAGTTCGGGAATAAATTAACTAATCTTGGACGTACCTTTTTGTTTGGAAGCAAAAGAGCGATGTAAAAAGGAAGAATTGCAACCACGTCAATGAGACTCATTACTGATCGGAAAAAGAGCCACCGATTAGGCGCCGAATACAGCCGAGCCAAGTACTCAACAGTAAAGATGAGGACACATGCTGAGTCCAGGCAAAAAAACGCGTTAGAAAAGACATCTCCGATGGATTTTCTGGAAAGATCGGGGGAGACTTCAGGATATGGGATGGTTTCAATTATGTTTGCAAGAACAGACACAATAATAAAAAATCCGGTTACGTAGTATATTACAAGAGAGGCGGTTGAGTTGCCTGGGTTTTCAAAGGAAGTCCACAACCTTTGTCGAAATGTTGTTGGGCCAACACACCTCAGGTCGTCTGTAGACCTCCCCTCCCGTAGACGTTCTGAATGCTCCCGACGACAGTCCTGGAAGTGTTCGTAACAACAATCACCCATGCATTCTGTGGATATCCGAAAAAATGCCATCTCGTTTTCGTAAGCGAGAAAGCAATCGGACTTGGGAAAGTGCAGGAAACCATGTCGATAAAAGTCTACGATGTATCGGAAAATTGCAGGGTCACGATCAAAGTAGTATTCTTCGTTTTCTTCATCGAAAAAATACTCTCGTTCTGAAGAACCCAGAAGAGTGTTGGGATACTGGTCTACAAAATAGCGGGGGATTTCAAATTTTACACCTGAAACATTTATACGCAACTTTGAGTTGCAGTATATCGTTGATGTTAGTAGATCGTTTGAATCTTCAAATGAAAATCTTGGCAGCGGATTTTTCGAAAGGGGTAACCATCCCAATGCACTTGCACGGATAATCGGTAACCAAATGGGAAAGTTTTTATCTTTTCGGGATTGTTGCATTATAAAGAAAATCAACGCAAATTAAAAGTCATGATTCGTTAGTTCATATTCGCTAAATGGATACATAAACCATTGGAATGATGGACAATTAAAAGCTCAAACGCCTTCTCAACCCAAAACCTAACACTGCTCATGTAATATCGCGCGCGGGTCAAATTTTAAAAGCCGCTGTACACCGTACTTGTACTGAGATGATTCACTCAAACATATTCAACTAGTTAAGGCCTGACAACTAATATCTAAATTTGAGGAATACTCAACAATTTATCACTTTTTAACAACAGTAACTTTTTAGTGCACAAACTTCATACACGGTTTTACCGTTTATATACGTATAAATGGGAATTGATATACAGACTACTGTGTCATGAAAACAGTCCTTTTGTAAACACATAACTTACTGTGACTAAATGAGTATTCTGCATACCTCTACAAAAATGAAAGTCACTTTATTTAAATGGTTTCATGTGCTATCAGTGCATGAAGTATTTCGGTAGAGTTATCTCCCCGAGACTTTCCTGAGGACGAAATAAAGCATAGTACTGAAGATGACTTGAAGGCAAGCCCCCTTGTTGAAGGCTAAATGGCAAGACCCAAGGTGGCCCTTTACCAAAAAGCGAAAATTAAACAATCGACAACTAAATTATCAAGTATCTTTTTGGGGCTTCTGGCACACACAATCTCCATCAAAGTTTCTACAAATACGGTTGTAGCTTCCAAGCCCCTCTTGAAGCCGCAATAGTCTGGTGCTATTAAAGAACGTATACTTCTGATGTACTGAATAGATTGGGAGCTGTTTGGGCGACTCAAGTATCATAGCACAAAGCAGAAATGCAGCCTTGGAAGTGTGAACTGACTACGTCGCCCAACTTGGCTAAAGGATATACCAGCCTACAGGGATGCAAACCTCCAACCTGATAATAACCATTGGCGCTTACCCTGCTTTGATTTTTCGGGGTGAATACGATATGACAATCATGGTCTGCACAACACAAGTACTGGAACCCAAAGCCTACTTACCCTTTCGCCATTTCTAGGTATCGATGAAGTCCCGCTGTTCCTAGAAGTAATTTAATGGTTTACATATTCCCAAGGCACCAGATGTCAGCATCCCTGCAACCTTACAGAAGCGTAGAAATCAGACGGGTCCATTATTGAACACTTTACATTTGCTGGTGAAAAATTGGCAGTCGGTCGTAGTCTCCAAAAGGTTAGGTGGATGGAAAATGAGTGAGTTGCATAATCAGATTGGTGAGTTGGCTGTTCATGAAAAAAGAGGAAGAATAAGAAAAATCACGAGGCAGCAGAGTTAGTCAAAGGCTTTCAGGAACTCCTCGGCACATAGACGACCTCGCGAGTTCACTGCAAGTCGCATCTCCGAGAGCTCCTTGTCAATCTCCTCCATGAAGGTGATAATGAAATCAACTAGCTTATTCTTCAGCATCTTCTCCGTGTGGAAGTTGGTTATTAGGAATGTTATGTCGTAGCCCTTGAATAATGGAGTGGAAAGGAAAGACAAGAGGGTCAGGACCATTGTTGAATTATGGAGGGAGTTAGGCGTTTATCAGAAATAACTTAACTTCAACATGCAATCAGTGCATTCAGCCCATCTAGGACGCAAATTATGAACGTTCTGACAGGTGAAAACATTAACAAATAACCAAATCCATAAGTAGCATCTTCGCAGTGGCTACTGGGTGCTCTAGGGAATCGTACTTTCTGTGTCACCGAAACTTAAGGAAACCTGGAATAACATTCCCTAATTTTTTTTTCAGCTGCGTGGAACTGAAGGAGAACTTAAGCCATTTACAGTGCTAGATAAAAACATGGGATTAACGGCGAACGAAAGTGCTTATCAAAGGCATTCATAAAAGAACTGTTCCTTTCCTCAGAACCCTAGTCTTATTTATCATTTTTACCACTTAAGTTCTAAACGCGTCCATGAAGAGGAGGGATTGGGTATTTGACAAAACATCGTGATGTACTTGCTCACCAGTATCCACAAGAGACACTAAAACTACTTCGCCTAACCCAAACAACTGAAACTGCGGTCGTGTTTCCTAGTCGGCGTTTAAAGGGTGAAATGGATGAGCGAGACGAGGCTCACCGATGTAAATTTCCCAGGTTTTACAAATTATAACAACAATGACAAAAATATAAAGAGCCATCTCGCTTAAAAATTACCAGAAATACAGTTAACACTGAAGTGAGAAGTGAGTGACTCAGATAGTAAAGCACTAAAACCTCATTCAGTACAAACAAAGCCAAGCTGACTTGATGATAATTATTCTAAACAATATGCTTTCACTGGATGTTTTCTAATCATTAGCACTAAGGTGGAAAAGTGGGGACGACAATGCTAACTAAACCGCTTAAGAAACCTCTACAATCAGATTTTCCCCTGTCAAACGACGAAGTCCCATTCATATTGCCACATTGACCTCTAAAATGGCGATGATCTCCTACAAGCAAGACTAATAATGCGAACCTCCCGGCCTTGTTTCCTGGTCAACAGTGATGAGTGAAATTTTCCACGAGGATTTTTTTCGTAGGATAAAGTTATTCAGTCGTGGAGGTCACTGCTACCTAGACAAAGCGGCGCAAGAAAGGTTCTCATCTAGCACAAAAATTAAGGTGCTGGCTGACTGGGTTTCAACAGCCGATGTGAACTCGGAAAAGACCATGGTAACTTGGATGTCAGTATTTTCATGAAACACTCATAAAAGTGCGATCAAAAGTTATTGATTTCCTAAAAATAATAACAATGAAATGAGCCAACTAGCCACACCCCCAATCGCGTAGAGCGAGAAATAACAGGGAAAAGGGTGGATTAGGTGATAAGAGAAATCTGATTTCCAAGAGTTCTAATGCCAGCCGTTCAGAGAAAAATGTAACTACATGGTGAGCGAAGTGTTAAGAAGAACAGCTTAAACTGGAGATTCAGTTCATTTAGCTGAAAAGCAGCAACGAGACGGCTTCGATTCTTATGGAGTTCCAATGAAAATAACATCCAAGCAAGCTTAATAAAACACATGTTAGCCTCGGAAAGAACTGACAACAATTGCCTACAAGCAAATCTGATGATGCGATTCGACTAAATACATTTCTGCTTTTGGCGGAGAGGCAAATGTAGCGGAAAAATAATGACATTCCATGGATGTAGGAATCACAACTTTTAGAGATCTAATAGCACCTATTCACTGGAAAGCTTAGGTTTTATTCAACTGCCCGTGTTTCTCAATTATCGGTGTTTTAGCCCCAAGATGACAAAGTCGTAGTGACAACCACTAATAGAAAGACCAAATGACCCTTTCCACTAGCCTCGTTCACCAATCATTGATAGTTAAGGGAAGAAATTTACCGGAATAGGTTTCCGCCTCAGAATGACAAATTCCTCGGCACGCATCGTGATAAAGCGCATAAACTTGTGACAGATGATACGATCAATTTCGTCGGACTGTTTGATAGCGATGCTGACGCGCACCGAGTTGATAGAGCCCTCGATAAGGACGCGTTCGCGCTCGTTGCGACTGATGACAACGGGATTAAGTAGCAGTTCCTTTGATGTCTGCACCTCTACCTCAGGTTTATTATGGCGCTCCACCACCTGCGAAGGAAAGTTCTCGATACACAGAGCCGCGGTCAGGGTTGCGCGAACCGCGTTCAGGTAGGACTTGGCCGTCTGTAGATGGACAAGTGAAAAATAGGACGAAGACTAATTGGTATTTGCACTAAATTATCCACCTATTTGAGCAAAGTGTTTGTGTGAGGGGTCTGTGTAGCTATAACCAAGCGACAAAAAAATCAACAATATATCACCACCCAAAAACCAAAAAGACAAGAAGTATACTAAACAGCACATCAAAAAGGTACCAAGGATGTCAAAAAGAAGAACCCGAAAAAAACTTAAAGTAAATGAATATCAGACACAACGCATTTTGCATCATGGAATGCATGAGGTGCCGAAAAAACACGAACTTCACCCGTAAATATGAGTGTTAAAGATATACCTTCCCGCGAGAAGCCCTAGTTTATAAACTGGTTAGTTCGAAAATCCTGGGGCGTAAACCCAGGTACAAACGTACCATCGCTTCCGTAAAAGACCATTCAAAGGTTCGCCTTTCCCAGGACCAAGTATAACATACCTTAGATGTAATATATTCAGAAGAATTGAAGTATTTTTTCAAAAGAAAGGCAAGAGATGTTTAGTTGATTAGTATTTTTATCAAAGCTATTACAGTGGTAGACTTTCACTCGGAAGAAAAGGAGGTCTATGATTTTCTAACCAATGTACAAAACAAAAAATACTGCACTTGGCAGTGATTAGTACTAGTAACGTGTCATTTTGAAAATGGAAAACTAAAATACGGATTTTAGATGTATGGCACTACAGTAATGCACGCTATGTGAGACTGGTTGGACAAGCTCAAAAACCCTACTTTATGGTTTTATCAACTTCATTTTTTAGTTTTTACGCAGATTTTTACCTAATACCTGCCAAATGCACCTAGTCCGTGCCTGTTGCGAAGACTAGACCCTAACTTTGTACGTTACGAATGCGTCTATTTCTGCCTTTGATAAGTAAGCGGTTGTGTAGCGCCTCGAGACTTCCCTGAAGACGAATGAAGACATGATACTAGGGCAAAATATATATTTAGCACGGAGAAGGTGTCTGGGCTACTGACATGGCCCAAAGGCCAGCTCACCCAGAGAGGCACAAGGAGGCTAATTCCAACTACAAAAGTGGCGCCTCACCAATACCGAGGGATAAACACCATCGTACTACAGTTGTTTTACCCTCGAATTGTACTGATCTACAGATTGCAATTTACTAAGCAAGGTGTCGGAATGGTGTTTGGAAGAGCGCTATAGCTGTCTTATGATACTGCCTGATAAGGTTAAGTATGTCAATGTAAGACCAAAACGCACATGCCTTTGACATATATCTTGTAAAACAACTACACGGCTTTTCCATTTTTTTAAGAAACTCGTTTTAATTCATGGAAAAGTTATGTGTATGCCTTGCACAAATGATTGGTCTAATTCCGACATTCTTTAAGCCAAGCTTTATGCCCAGATAATCTGAACAATCACTTTTACAGAATGTCTGGAAACGTCCTACCAAGAGCTACCTTAAAAGTTCCTCTTTCACTAGGCATCGGTAGATATGTATGCCAGTTAAAAAGAGTTACTTTTAAATTCTGCAAATCTCGAGGTGACAGTAGAGGTGTTCGCGATTTTATCGAAAGCGAGATCGTCAATTTCGCTCGGGCGAATCCTTCCGTCGTTTTTTACATTAAGCCTCGGAGACACAGAGCACCTCTTCTCGTAGCTGAATATTGTAGGTTTGTAGGTGCTTACCTCCGTGTTATATTTCATTCTGCAGTTTTTTGTGGTTCCACTTCACATTCTGATTCCTGAAGCTATAGGTTTTTCACTATTATGAGCCGCAGACCTTCTCCTGCAGCAGTTGTACTGTCGTATATTTGCTGTTAACTTTCCCCTTTGAATCTGCCTTTTATACTCTTTAGTGAATGGTAACTGGCAGTATTTGCGAATGGCGAAAATGTCCTCACAGGAGATTTGTGCATGGCTCCAGCTCATGATCACCCGTTCGGGTGAAAACATTTTCCCCATTTACAAACCACGAAGCAGTCACATGCCATCAATACAAGGCATGTGGTCTCCTTATGACACTCCAGATCTACCTGATTCTCTGATGACACCCTCGGAGATTATTGAGAATCTTCAAGAGCTTTCCGCTTGTGACTTCCCTTGGGAGCAGTCTGCGCAGGATTATCTTCAGCAAATCCACGAGCAGAGGCAAAAACAACGAAAGGACTCATGCCACTAATTTACAACGGCGCTGTAGATGGTCTAATTCATCATGAATTTGTAAATCTTGTCTATGTAACATGTTCTGTCTTTCTTTTTGAGTACAGTTGCCTAGCTTTAGTGCAAACCTTCCATGCTCATGCTTTTGTTCGTCGTGCGTCGATGATTGTCATGGGTCAGTCTTATTGAATGGTTGAAATGTCTAGTTTAGGCACACTTAGATGGCTGTTTGAGCCGATGTTGAGTGACCTGTTATCGATAGTGCGACAACGGGATTGGAGATTTCTAGACTCGATTTTTAGCGCACTTTCCCCTATGGGTAGGTTTTCTGTGCGTTGAATCTTTAGGAGGGAAGTTTGCAGTAAATGAGCCAAGTTTTGGACATTCAAGAAGTGTGTAATTTGCACAATAATCAACGGCAAACATATCCCGACTGCAGTGATATCGTTTCCATCCAACAGTCCAATATCTCCAAATCAATTCTACTGAAGTAACAATATTTTCAGTCCCAACGCTAGTCACCAGAGAAATTTGTCTGATCAATCCCTAGGACCGCAAACGTTTTAACAATGGTGCTTACCTATCTTTCTTCCAACATAAAAAAGTCCCGCTCCACAGTATAGCTGAGTAGGAACAGACTCATATGAAGGCTTAATCGGAGGGTTAGGTGAGTTTTGCATCTTTTCCTGATTATAAGATAGGCATCAACACAGGGAATGTATTTGCACCAAAAAGGGGGATGGGGATATGTGAGTGAGTGGTTAACTTAGGGAAGGGAAGGCTGTGTACACATCTACTCATACGAAACTCGACTCTTGATTAGTCGAGCCTGAGTCCTCGGCTGGTGGCTGGTGCTGGTGGTGTGCGTATTCAGGCACACTGAAGTTCAATGGTGTGTAAGTCCTTGAGCCCTCGGTGTCTAGGAGAAATCCCGCGGGTTTGGCCAATTTAATGAGAAAGGGAGAGGCAGAGGAGGGGGAGGCGGAGGGTCCGGTCCCACTGCCTGGGGCTGCCATTGGTTTGCTGAAGGTCAGACACTTTCCACCCAGGAGAACTCCTTCGGGGGTCTGGACTGCTTCAGCTGCATAGGCGACGGGGGCTGGAGATAAAGCCACATATGCTGCTTTTGGATGGTTGCGAGGCAGCGTTTGAGCTAAAAGAATTATTCTACTGAACTACTCAAAAGTAGATATCGGCCTTGAACTGAAAATTTTGGAGATTGTTTTAACGTGTTTGGGTATTAAAATCGAGATTAGTGCAGAAGTTATCATTGTCAGGGAGCTTGGCCCAGTTCAATCTCTCGTGTTTCGGCTTTAACGATGGTAGCATGAATGTGCGCCCATGCCACCTATGCGACCAATTTCCAAGCATTTCTTTACACAAATGCTACGACTAAGCTAATCCAAAAGAAGCAACATCCTGATCGGCATTGGCTTAATACCAAGCTAAGATGTCACAGGAGAATGGCCGAATCTGCAAAGACTCATTCACAGAAGGGCCACCGGAAGCACGTCGACTTTCTATCCAAAACCTTCCTATGGACACAAAGACCTCTGATCGTGATCTGTGGACATGAAATACGCTTTTAGGTTAATTATTTATGCTGATAGTGATCGAGAATAGTGATATACTCGCTATAGACCGTCATCCAGTATGAACGAAAAATCCATATTTTGGAGATCTCATCCAGATTTAGATTATGCACCACTGCCAATAAAATATGGGACTTTCGTTTAATTTTTGCTTTAATTAAAATAAACGGTAAACTTGCAACGGCCAAAGTAGAAGAGTTGCACGATTCACAGACTGTTCACTCCCTAAAATCCGGCATTTTCGCTGCAGGTGAAAGGCTATGCTACCGGACTACACACTAATAATCAAGGTACCTTTCAGACCCAGAAACCCCAACGCATTAAGGGATAAGTCAGCACCTAAACTTCTGCGTCATGAGTGACACTATTTTTTAAACTGAAAAGTACCTTCGTCTAGGCCTCATTATTGACATGATCGACAAAAACTTCCATTGCAGACACCGCCGCACGTCTATTATGAGGGCCAAATTCGTTAGCGTGGAAGTGAATGTGCCCCCTCGGTGTGGAAAGAAGGGAGGAAAACAGACACTGGCTACGAGACCGTGCCATCCCTATCCTTCGAACCCAGTTTATTGTGGCCACACACAGGCACACCAACACGACAGGGGGTGGGGGGTATTCCAAATCTAAATGCCAATCATTAACACCAACATGACTGGCGTGAGGATTCAAGCGACAACTCCATCTAACAGAGTCTAATTAAAACACTTTACTTACGTGAGACGGCACCGCTGAGAGTTCCCATCGAACTGCAGATTACCGGAGTCTTTCCAGCCAGTGTGTAAGTGGTCGTACTCATCTTTCTTGATGTATTCTCAATGGAAAAAATCTTTTCCTTCTGTGCTAGCGAAGACTCCGAGACATCGACGGACTCCTCAGTGGTTCCAGACTGTGCTATTCGTGGATCCATCGTTAAAAGACTGGAAGATGGTGCCTGCATGAGAATCCCAGCAGGCTGACTTCCTAGCACCTTTTCAAATCGATAGGGACTCAGTACGTCAGCTTGAATGGTGTCAAGGTTGTCAAACGACTGTACGGTGTAGGTGGTGGTTATGTCTAAAAGTCAATCCAGTCAGTTGGTAAGAATTCTTCCTCACTCTTACGAATTCCAAGAGGGTTATTTGTTTTAATAAACCACCGCCCTGTGTGCAGTTTGTAGGAGGATAAAAAAATTCACTCCTTCCCTATACCTATCTAGTTTTTCTCGCTGGAACAGCAGCGCATGGGTACACAACTGCATGTATTGTGGTCCCTTAGGAGAAGGCAGAACATTCTTTCAAAATTTGTAATTATGAAGTACCCAAAAGGCGCAAATACTATCACTAGACCTTGGAATTGTATGCTCTCCTTAGTATCTTATAATTCTGCCTGACTTGCGTGAGGTGGCAATTCATGGATCAAGAAACGACGCTTAGGTCAGCAAAGTAACTAAGGGCACTAGGCAGGAATGTAAACTTTTATGATTAATTGAAGTCTGTTACACTTTAGAATTCCACAAAGTTATGAAATGAGTGACAGTGCATGAGCGAGAATTAGAGGGAAAATATCGACGAGATCCACGTCGGCCGCAGTTGCAACTTCATTGGAATATCAAAATGTACTATTATGTATGAAAAACAGTTGCAGATGCCCCATAAACCTGCCAAACTATTTGAGAGATGACAGGTATTTGGCGTGTGCTATGATAAATGCCTGTTTAATTGGTGCTTCCAAATGCGGTCAGTTGTGGAAGGCCTTTAAGGAAGATTTGACAGCTCGATAGATTTGGACACAATTGAGAAATAAACATGCGAGCAGCACATCGTACGTGCTTACCACTTGACGTTTTTTCTGAACAGTGTGGTGACTTCGCAATCCGGGGTTCTGATTTATGGGACACTGCAGATGGATGGGTTTAATGGAGAAATATTCGCGCTCTACTTTGCAGCCCTTCGAAGGGTGCGATAACTGGGGCAGTTCAGGCCGAGGTGAACCACATTGCCAGTAAAGAACGCTTTAAATCTTTATTACTGTAAATAGCGAAACAACCTTTCAATTTCAGTTTGGAACTGAGGAGCTGTCAATTAAATGACGTTTTTTTTACTGTACATCTGATCACGTCGATCTTTCCAGTCTGGCGAGGCTAGTCCTTCACACTGGTGTTCTAAGCCATTGATCAAGTTGGCTAGGCTAATAGCCTTTCAGCCTTTCCATGGGTCATATACCTTTTAAAATAAGCTTGACTCGGTTCCAGAGCCGTGGTTACGGAGGCTTCATTTAACATTCGGATAGCATTTAGAGAAGTTGTGGTGTGGGATAGCCGAACGCACTGCCCGGAAACAGGCTGAAAATGATTTTGGTGTTGAGCCACTCAATCACGTTCATGAAGATTCTAGATTTCATAATGAGCAATAACATGCTCCTGTTGACTAAAGTAATTAGGGATGAACGTGCGAAGAATTAAAATTAATACAAAGTAATGTTTAACATCTGCATCAACTGGGAAAGAGGAGCCGTGGAAGCTACCAAGTGAATGAATTTCCCATGCAAAAATGCATTAACATATGGCTGTCAATCTACTGCCTATTATTTTAGTCTTCACTTTTTTTACGTACCTTAACGTGATGCGCACTTTGTTTGCTAGTTGACTGATTGATTGACTAGTGGTAAGAAATAGTTTTAGGCTGTTGCATTCAAACGTTATCAAAGTGAATGGACACGTCTTTGGCTATATCCAGACGATTTACTACCCACCTTACGCCTCTAAGACATCTCTGGAGGATCGCGTCTACCTTATTTTCATCGTAAATCACTCACTTACTGGAAATCAAGTCGAAATCGCAGTTGGTTCAAAGGTTGAAATGCTTCAAGTAGCTTTCAGCTCTTCTTGCAAAGTTGAGCCAGCTTATTTAGCTGGCTTGCTTAATAATCTCCGAGACGAGTAAACAAGTTAATGTAGTACTTCGATTGGTTATTTAACTCCTAGTTTCGGTCACGAACCACTTAGGGGTTCCACCACTGTACTCCCCGCCAGACGGCCTGGCCTTCGGGCTATGCAAGCAACCCCGAGCTAACCTGTACTTCAACAATACTTATTCTGTCCGCTTATCATGGATTCCTTCGTCTTCAGGGAAGTCTTAGGGCGTCTACATTAGCCTTATTTTACACTTTGCAAAGAAAACTAGCTTCAATTTTAGAAAGTACTTAGGATAAAAATGTCCCAGAAACAGGAGTTTTCATCCTCCAATTTATTTTCCTCTCTAAAATAGTGAAATTATTCAAATAAGCACAATTATCGCAGCGCTAAGTTATATTTAATGGTTAAAATGGAAGTGTATAAGAAACACTCCTCAGATATTATTCTTCACATTACAAAACACCCTAATTGACTTGCAGAACAAACTAATAGCTTTCGTTTTAAACTATACCTCAATGGAATTAATGGTTTCATAATCTAAAATCCACGAGCTACAGACGAATACTTTCCAATTTGTTGTGAAATTAACAACAAACGTTGGCTGTGTAACACTTTTATTGTTTGTTTAACTCTCGGTTTTGGTGGCGGGGCGCCTAAGGCTCCGCCATTGTATTTCCGCTGGGCGGCATGGCCTTTGAACCATGTCAGTAGCCTCTACCCCCTCTGCATGTCGCCAATATATATTCTGCCCTAATATTATGGCTTCTCCGCCTTCAGGGTAGTCTCGGGGCCCTGGATTTACATTTACCGTGTTTACTAAAGATAATTCTTAAAATACTTTTGAAATTTATCTTTAATCTGGATAGGCATAGAGAATTGTCGTTGATCTTGACACCGTGATATTCCCCACTTCCTTCAAACCAGGCCGAAAATATAAGACAGGCTGTGCAGTCATTGCCTACCTTACCCAAAAACACCTTGGCGATTTTTTTCGATGCACACCTTTTTTTAAACCGATCACTGCGTCCTTGAGGCTGCATTCCAAATCGTGTCATCCCAACAACGTCTACTTTGCTAGGGGACAATTGAAGGCGATTAGTTTTGTGCACAAATGGACGAAAAGCAATGGGTTCTTTTGTGGGGCTTATTATTCCTCTAATTGGAGGAACCTGAGTTTTTGGTACCGATTTCACCAACAAAAAGGGCGATTTTTTGGAAGCTTTTGCTTTAAGCAGTGTAGCTTAATGAGTGGATACATGCAATGCATCAGTGGAAAATTGAGAGCCTACTTGAATCTGCTCCTTGGTCTGAGTGAGGCCTTTAAAGAGATGCTTTTGCCTTAAAGCTATTTACCGAATCTCAAATGCAGTTTCTCCGTTTAACTAGCACATAGGTTAAGTGGTTGATAGCATGGTGGAAGTATTTCGCGATAGACTAAATTTTGGGTCAAAGCAAACGGAATGGTAGAAAAAATGTTTTTGCGCAAAACGGATGATGATCCGATTACATGAGTAAAGCGTTAGTAAAAACTAAATTTCAGGCTTCACATATCTGAAGAAATTACACATAAACGAGTTTAATTATCAGTTAACCTAATCAGCAAAAGCAGTGGGAAGTAAGCCCTAAATATCCCATTAACGGTTCACATCCCGCTCGTTTTGGGGGAGAAAAAGTGTAAAGCATTTCACTTTGATATCCCTGAATGCACTTCTGAAAAAAACCTCAATCGCTACTCCTTTTATCCTACTTTTTACCTTAGCTTTGCTTTGGATTACTCCGAGGTACCAGAATATTTACCGGCTAAAAGAAGCTAAGAATGCGTGAGTGAAGGAGAGAATTATACCTCCACCTAACCCTGAGGGTTGAGGTGAAATTCGTTTACATAAAGAGTACGGACCGACTGGCTAGATGACTAACTGAGACCGGATATACGTAATAATTATAAAAAGGATACCGGAAATAAGATTTCTGACTTAGCGAGTTAGGTGCAACTCCATCCACTTTTTCGTTAAGTCATCTAATAATCAACTCCATCCATTTTCTCCTCTGTCCTTACCACTTGAGGCTGAGAAAAGTGTCTCACCGGGTACGGCGTTATTCATGTCAAGTAATTCAACTTAACGAGGTCCTACTGACGAAATCCAATCGGCTCTGGGAGTATGAGGTGAATGAAATGTGTCCCTACTTTTCCAGTGTCCAAACATTTTTGGAAGGGAACGCATACGCCAGTATAGCGGCACACATGAGGAGCAGCGATGGTAGAGCCCGTCGTCAGTTTTGTTGACGCATTCTGCAAATGTAACGACTTGTTTTGGGTCCACGCACCAGGTCCGTGAACAAACGGTAAGATACACTAGATTTGTTACTTTAACTGATGGCAAAGCTAATTAAGACAAAAAAAAGTTATAACGCGGTGAAACACAATGTGGTTATTTTACCCCCATTTGAATAAGCTCGCTATCCGCAAAAGTCGTAGAAACAAGTCATAAAATTAAAAATGGTGATAATACACGTGAGTAGAAAATTTGGGGCTGATTTGCTTTCCCTTATTATTAAATAAGTATTCAAGTAGTGGGAAAAAAATTATTTCGTTCATTCAATGCGACTGACTCATTTCAAGTAAAGCTGTCAAAGTTCCAATCACCGACTCGCTCTTCAAAACATCCAAAAGTGAATGAGGTCGGTGTCATAAGCGTAAAACAGCTCAGAAATAATCTTTTCGTAGACGAATGACAAATCTGATTCGATTTTAAACAAACCTAGGCTAATCCTGTGAATAATCTCTTAGTTGATAACAGTGAATTACAAACGCCAAGACATGAAAGCCACACTTACACATTTTCACACAAATCCCAGCTATATTTATTCATTCATCC
The DNA here is from genome assembly GCF_000524195.1 of Echinococcus granulosus. Lineage (NCBI taxonomy): Eukaryota > Metazoa > Platyhelminthes > Cestoda > Cyclophyllidea > Taeniidae > Echinococcus > Echinococcus granulosus. The sequence goes on along the minus strand of NW_020170403.1, from coordinate 180,136 downwards.
TAGTGTTTCACCAACAAGTGTAAAGCTTTGACTTCCGAGGATGTATCATAATGACCGAAACGTTTTAGAACAGCCTATCTGGTTTGGTATCCAGCACACACTGACTTTTCGGTAGTAGAGTTATTCATGAATGGTTTCAAGGTGTTTACTGGTCCCACAGAAAACAACGCTTCATGAACACGTTTCAACAATCCAGCATATGATTTTCCAAGCTTTGAATGCTCACAGTGTTGAATGAATGTCAACCCCTTTGGATGGGAATGGAGATACCGCCTTCCGGATCTTCATCGACTTGAAGATTTAGGTAAGACAGTCTTTGAATGTTCCAGCCCTCTCATCGTGCCTTGCTTGAAGTCGTCAACTGATGAGTAAGTATCCGTAGACTGTGGTGATTCGCTTTCGCTGATAGGAAACTTCTTTCATTGCCGTGCTTGCATTCACTCAATCCTCTACTCATTTACACTTCTTAATGCTTTTACCTGCCATGCTGATGGCCGGAGGTTAGACTGTACTAGCTCACGCCATTTCCGACGTCTATTATAAATAGTGGTGCTTGAACACACTTGCTACCTGCTGTTGTATGTGGTGGCGAAACGATAGCATTCCTTCTAGAAGACTAAATTCCAAAATGTCCACTTAACTTGAATGTCATTCACCTTCCTTTTTAAATAATTTAAACTCCTAATTCAACTGTTGGTCTTTTGCCTAATTTTATTCATCACAACCTCGGGTAGAGATCTTTTGAGACGTTGATTGATGGCCAGTCGTGTTAATTTATCAGTTTAATTAGATGCCACATTATCCCAACTTGCTTAGTGGATTGACAGTTAGGATAAATTAGAATGGTTTAGTTAATTTACCGATTTACTTAAAACCCCCTAATTGATGCCCCTGTGAAAAAAAGACCAAAAAAAGTAGACATTAGAAGAGTTTTTTCAGTCTTTCCCAATGGAAAGGGAAAGAAGGGGTCTCTAGATTGAGTCAACGGTTTTTACAGACCCTCTTTGGAGTCATGGCATCGGTGTAGTTTCTGAAAGGCGTTGTCTATTTCGCAAAAGTGAGAAAGGACAAAATAGATTTAGTCCATGCTAGCGTGAATAAACGAGAGGTCTTCAGTCAGCGGCTAGTTTTCTTCGGATTAAATGGAATACGAGATGAATATTTGAACCCTCGCAGACATTATATGGACGCTTTAGTTTTGCAGATTTTGCACCGATATGGGATGTAACCTCTTTTATAATTCAAAAGCAAGAAGACGGTGGGAAAACATAGTTATTATACCGCAGGAATTCGCATGATGCGATTGCATATTTCATTAGACTGTGTGTGGGAGGTGTGGTAGTCATCCGTGATTCGCAATACGGAAGGGGGGTCCAACAAGTCCTCCTACCAACACAAAAGCCCAGAAAGGGGTTTCCCTATCACTCAGGCAGTGCAGATTCTGTGCACTAAGAGGAGTGGAGGGGTAGCCTGCTTCCACTGTCCTCCGTTCGTGTTGCCGTAAAGTTGTGGTGTCCGGTTGGGCAAAAAATCTGAGCTAATTTAATTAATGCCCAAGCTATTACTTGCGGTGCTCTGGTGAGGGTAGCTAAATTAACTAATTGAAGTAGGAAAACGATGTAGCCAGGGGAAAAGTCATTCAACTTTTGTTTCTGGCCAAGCCACACACGAGGATTTTGTGTTTCCAAATCGCTAACGAACTCGTAAGATTATCAAGATGGGGAGAGAATAATAAGATGGTCAACTTTAAAGTATCTGAAATCAAAGAGTGAGTCTGTTTTGTTATACCTAAGCCGGACAATGAACCCAATTGCGCACCACACCTCTAGAACCATCATGGGCGATTGATCTGTTCATAGAATCGTCAGGGTACAGAAGTCAGAAGTGGGACGTCAGATAAATGGATTCGCAAGGCAGGTGCATAGGGATACCAAGAGCTCTCTACTTTAGCATCAGTTCGGATGCGAGCCGCCAAAACGCCTGGTTATAGGGACCATTGTGATGACATGGAAGACTTAACTTTACTGTACCATCACTTACACTATAATAGATCTACTTTGTGCTAGACTACGCTACCAAAGGACCACACTTGGCCTTCGCTCTCCGCAGTTTCAGGCATAGATTTGGCGGATTGAAGGTCCGTTTATAATAAAGCCTTATCTTGATCTGCATATTCCAAGAATGGCTAGAGCGTCACAAAACATTTCGGGAAAATTGTAATTCCTCTGCGAATTGCCCACTGGATCACCTAAAAAAGTGCTGGAACTACGATGCGTCTTCAACGTTGATTTACAGTTGTTTAGTCATTTTGCAGTAAGAACTATATTGAATGCAACTACCTCACCATCAAACACTTTCTATTTTTAACCCTTATTGACATTTAAAATGACTTCATAGTCATACAAATTCAGTTGCCCTATCCATTGCTTGGCACTTGTTGTTCAAAAAAAAGTACTAAATAGTGATAGAAAGAAATACACACCCACCCTATTAGATGCTTACAAAACTGCTTTTAGTTGAGTTAGAACTTCCATCTGGAAATGAGTATGAAACTTGGTTTTACGTTGAAGAGGAAATGCGTCATGGCAAAATCCAGTCAGATAATCAACATACCATTGGGAGCTCCTACAGCCGCTCTATGACAGCTGTCATCCCCCTTCAGTGTATTTCTTGTGACCGTCACGTAGGTGGAGGTCGGGTCGATAAATGGTGGTGGCTGCGACGAGACGCCGTAGATCTTTTTCGCAATCGTCGAGCCAGGACCACCACCACCATTACCTTCTCCGTCTTCTCCAGCAAACTGGAGCTCAAATTCAGCACTTTTCAGCTTGGGTTTCACCGCAGTAGGGCACTGCCTCCTCGACTGTTCTGTTAACATCCGTTTCCGCAGACAAGCGGTGACCAGAAGCACAACAATGAAAAGAAGTGCTGCCACCGCCGCTACCATAACTGTAATGATGATTAGAGACTCTGTAGAGATGAGATTGTCATGATCTTGTTGATATTGCTGTAGCTTGCCGCTCGACAGATGATTCTGCTGATTAGACCTACTGCGGACCACCTTCTGCTCCCGATAAGTAGCGGAAGTGTGAATGGAAGGTGTGTTGGGTCTAGACAGGGTTGTAGAAATTTTCGAGTTGTGCAGCGGGACACTTAATCCAGATAAGCGCACATCAAGAACTGCTGTCGTGGTGCGGGCCGGTTTGCCTTGGTCTGAGGCTCGAAGGTACAAACGAAAGGTCTTAAAGGAGAGCATTCGGAGACGGTTTTCGAGGAGGAGATTCGTTGTGGAGGTGCTAATAGCGGTAGTTGAGTTCGCCTCCTGTACAGTCGACGTTGATGATGGGGCAGATATTGGAGTGGCTGTGAAGGGCCTGCTTATGTACAGACAGCCCGTTTGTTCATCCAGTTCAAAATGGCCCTCCTCATTACCGCTAATGATAGAGTAGGTTACCTTTCCAAAGTCCCCTTCGTCGTTATCTGTTGCATTCAGCTAAAATAAAAAAAGGAACAAAGAAGCACTTATAGCCCGCCACTTCTAATTTCGCTTTGGACAAGTTAGACATGAACTCTGCAGACAAAAAAGGTAAAGCTATCAACTTTTACGCCATTACTACTTATTTCATACTTTTTCTGCCTTCGTAAATCACACTTGCAGATAGCTGTACGTATGATTCTGACACCAGATTAATCATCTAGCAAACCCCCTTGCTTCGGGAGGGTAAAGACGCACGTTAAGCAGCCTCTTCGGTAGTCATGATATGGAATGTAAGCACGCCTTTGAAGCCTAATTATCAACCCTCACATTTTAGGGAGGAAGGTTTCCCACAAGTGCTCATCACATTTTTTTTTGTACTGAAGGGAACTATTGGCGTTAAATTTAACTACGCGATTTGTCCTCCAACGTGACACTGTGATATCCTGTCCATAATCATAGACTATCAAGCCTCCCCTTCGTTAATAATGAACTTCCCCTCTCACGTCTTCAGGGATGGCTTGGGAAAATACATTGGTGACTCCAGAACTCAGCATATAAGTTTGACCCAAGCGAGCAAAAATCCTGATTTCTTTTACTGAACATTAAACCTAGACATTTAAAAAGGCAGACATCTGTACTGGATCACTGAACGTGGGGACTCCAAACCATGTTGGCCACTAAAACCTTTCCCAGTCTCGATTTCTGCATTATGTCCGACAACAAGAAGGAAGGGGATTTAGATAAAACGGAAAAATTCTTTAAGGAAATGCATCAGACCCAGTTATAAACAGCAACTAAAATGACAACACCTTATGTTGCCGCCAAAGCAAATGTTGCCACCGAAAGCGGGTGACAGGCGGGATGTGCTTGCAGTAGATCATAATGAAGTCTTGGGTACTGCTTCTTTGATAGGTTTCCGATTCACTCCGCCTTGCAGAGAAGACAGTTCCAGAATCCCAGCTAATTTCACTACCTCACTATTACTAACATGGCGGGTAGCATCTCCTCTATGATGCGATTTTATCATATCATATGCGTCCCTGTTTCGCAATAAGCTGACGCTCACAGAAAAATTCTAATGAAGAAAGACCCTGAAGGAAGAAGGGGACTCTACAGTAAGACGATATTCGCTGTAATGATATATTTAACTAAGAAAACTCTCCGATTTCATGTGGTTAGGTCTCCACTTTGGTATCATGGGGCTGAGATTGCGTTGAATCAACTTACTGCACTCTATATAGTAGGTACAAATACACATTTTTTCTGCTAAATAAATTGCCCTATTCTAATCAGAGCTATTTAGTGGTGTCTGTACGACTTTATTTATTTATTTTGTTTCATGGACACTTAAGACTCCGCCTCCGGGCCATGCCAGTAGCTCCTTAGCCCCTCCCTACGTCGATAATACATTTTTTACTTAAGTATTATCATTTATCTTCAGGAATGACTCGGAGTGCCAGTTTGGTCGCAGCAATCTAAGGTATAATTATCATTATTTCTACTACTGAATGCTAAATTTTAACGTGACAGAAGAAGGGCATAAGCTGTGAATGGGATAATCCGTGACGAACCCTAACAGAAGGGTTGGAAATGACGTCTGCCTACAGCAACTGCCTCAGTCCTGTGTTCTGTAAGAGAGCTATTTTCAACTTAGGTGACACTAGTTGTGGCTGTAAACTATTAGAAAAAGTTGTTACCGAGCTGACTACGGTACTTGTATGGTGGCAATCAAGTGAACAAGCGACACACCCCCCACCGCTCTACTAGCTGGATAGAAGCTAGATGGGTACATAGCTGGGCAGCACTGAAGCGAGAACAGAGAAGCAAGGCGAAAAGACATCAATTCTTATCCCCACGAAATTGTCTAAACTTGTTCCTTACTGAATGACTCTGCTTATAGGCCAGTGTTCTTACGACTAGTGATGGCAATAAGGGAAGACCTGCACATTGCTTCTCCTATGCAGTTCCTAAACAAAACTCCAGATTCAGTAGAAGTGCCAAGAGGAATTAGTGATGTAGGCACCTACTCCCTGTAATGATGTACAAATATGACAAGTGTTTGCTCATCCAGCAAAATTATAACGTATCTCTCAAACTCAAAAAGCAAATAATGTTCTTTTTTAAGGCAGAACCCTACCTTATTTTTGTTTTCAGATTAGCAAGGAGCAAGCCACACCACGAGGCAAAAATGGGACCACCCATATGAAATTTCCATGATTAAACGCGTTTGCAAGCATTGATGGTGGGTTACCTGGATGTACATATCTACCGGACACATCTCTACGCATTACCCAAGAGGTATTGTAAAAGGATATGCAAAATTATATGCACGAGTCAAACTCCGTTTTATGATTTCTGCTTTTGCTTAACGGTGTTACGGGAACCGTTGCATTTTAATGAACGAGGAACATTACACTTCGGTATGTTCATGGTCACATTTATCATTCACAGGTACCACCAATAGGACTGCAGAGAGGACGTTCTAACATATTTTGATGATTTTTCTCAATGTTCGATTCCGTTTTTGTTTAAAATTCCCCGCGTAGCAGAAAATGAATGCTAACTTGGTCCGACACATAATTTGCATGGAAAATGTTGAAATGATTGACCATCCCAACGACATCAAATACAGCAACTTGCATTCCAGGTTAGGCTTAGCATAGTCCAGGGATATTCAGTTTTTTGGAAAAAAAGGAGTCTGTCCACTTTAGCGTCATGGTTAACTAAAAACATTTTGTAATGTCAATACCAACTGAATGGTTGCACAAATATCCGCAAATCAGTTTTCTTAAGCAGCCTTGACAATGCCTACCCAGCGAATGTAAGAAACGTGGTCAAAAAGATGGTCAAACGAGGATCCAACATCGACTTTTGCTGTCCATGAACCCACAACTTGCCCAAGTATCCGTAAAACTGGCATATGACCTTCTTTTGACAAGTTTTTTTTTCTATAACACCTATGATTTTCTCAAGATCAAACTGAAAGTCGCTGGTGTTGAACAAAAATTAGGTCTGGTGTAGCAGAAAAAATTGGTAGCGAAAGTTTGGTCCTTTGAGCGTGTGATTCACTACTGTATGCGCTGGACGGGTATCATGGATACAACAGCTGTGCATGTCCAACATGTCAAGGTGTGAGAATGAGTTTTTTGAGCGATCTATCTCCCCTGGATGGCTAAGCAACGCCACTTTTTGTCACTCCAAAACACAATCAAATATTTAAATAATCCTACTTTGAATTTAAATTTGGTAAAATGGAAATGCATTAACCGAGTTTTGTCTACAGAAGAAGATGTTTAGGCGGGCCTAAGAAGAGGGCTTTCACATTCGATTTAAATGTCACTTGAGATGTTTCCCTAAATTTGGGTGGAACGGATACCGCGTTATTGGAGAAGTAATCTTTTCTGATTTTAAGTAGGAGAAATTAAAATCTTACCCAATTCAATCGCGCAATTTAAGTATATGTAAATATAAAGCATACGAAGCATTAAAAATGAGATCTTTAAGTTAAGAACAACTTCCTAGGCGTTGTGATTGAGAAATCATCTGGTGCTTGTTAATCCTTATAGCACGTTAATTGCAATAACTTCCAGAAATTTATTCCAGTTATTCTCTATGCACCTATTTGAAGTTACAGAGCACCGTCGTTACGCCATAGCTACCACTGATACATTGTCTATAGATGGAACCATAAAAAGCTTACAATTTAGATTCGATCACTTCGTCAACTGAACCACAACACAGTTTGCGATTCCAAAAACAATTTGAAGGGCTATGACATTCAAATATTATGCAGAATGCTCTTTATTAAATATTACTCATGGTTGTGGCGGTTAGCGACAAATGCTATTACTCAGTTGACAAGTGATAACATTTTGGGGTAACTCGTTTCACTGAGATGGAGTGTATGCACGGCCCGCAGACCCATTTGGAACTGCCACCCTTTTCCCACTCTCTCTGTCCCTCTCGCATACAAACACACATACCTTACTGCCAAAGCGGTCTAATTTTTAACTTTCTGCTGTTACTGCAGTGGTTGCTGCCGCTGCCGCCACCGCCACACATAGCGTGCATCTACTAATTACTTTTTTATCTTCTGCGGCAGGTAAGGCTACTGATTCACGGAACGGTCGGAGCGGCGCCTTTTCCCGCTCCACCTGTGCCTCCACCGCCACCACCGACATACAACAGGTGCCTACCTGCTGCACGGCCCTGACTCCGTCGTCGCGGTGGGCTTTATCAGATTGCAGCAGCTGTTAGCGTGCGTGGACCCGCTCCCACAAGCTCTCCTGCCTCCCCTTCCCCACACTGGTAAAGTGGTCAAGCAGCGGTGGCGGCGATGGTGGCAGTGCACTTTGAAGCAACGCCCACCGACCGACTCATTCACCTGGGAACATTCTGTTCTCTCAGGAAAGCGGTTTTTTGCTTATCGCATTCTCCCTATCCTCTCCGAACCTGATTCTTGGGTGGTATAAACAATGCCTTGCGGGCACCATGCCTTGTTGTTTGGACAGGCAAGCATTGTCCCATACATCCTATGATTAGTGACATTAGCTCCGAGTCGCGAAAGACAGGTTTCTTACTGAACTTTCAGCATTCCTAATTCGTGGAATTGTTGTACTGACCGCTATTTCTATCCATAGGAGTTAATGGAAGATTTGCATAAAAAGTGGTAGAACTAGCTCGCATCCCTCTTCCTGGAATTCACTCCTACTAGATTATAAACAAATGTAAAAGTCGTGTTAAATTAACACAATCGTTTGAATCAGCAACTTTTTCAGTGTCAACGAAGAGGGGATTATAGCTTATGAAATGGACAAAAGGTATTCAAAACACACGGAACTCTCCTAAAATCTTCCACTATCCAACTGTGATTGGAATTTGGCGGAAGTATTCCATCGAAACATTCTTGGTCAGAGGCCTTATGAATCTGGAAGTAAAGGCGTTTCAAGTAGTGTATGGAGATAGATTAAGTAGGTACCAATTATTTTGAGTCTTTTCAAATCTGACGCAACTATTTTTTTTCCTGTGAGGCTTCATCTGATGGATTAATATTTTATTATTCATAAACTAAAAAATACTACCCTGGACTCGTCACTGAACATTTTGGCATCGGGATAGAGGGAGAGACCTCGGGTTTATAAATGCCATATAATCTGCCCAACGAATGGACTAATTTACCCTGCTCTCAAAACTAGTCAATCAGCCGTTGGATGATTGGTAGGGGTAAGCATACCCCCATTTCAATTCGTATAGAAGATATCCACTTACCATGCCACCCTCGCTATGCTGCATCGCATGCATTCATTCCACTTAGTCTACGACTGTGTATCCCGCGTGCGTATTTATTAAAGCCCCTCAACCGTGTCCAACTGATCTGTGACCCCACTCAATGCCTCTTGCCAATCTTGCAAGCATTTACAGAATTAAAGCAGTTGAGGAGGAGGAAGAGGTAGGACCGGGCCGTTGCTTCATTATCGATACATGCTCGTGTGGCACGCCCACCCACCCACACAAAACAGCTCCCAGGAGAGACACAATTTAATCTAACCGCTAACAATGTTTGGGTGCTATATTAACGCCATTGAAGGAGAAGGAGAGGGTGGAGTCGGACGCGGGTGGCATAGGATATGGGTCGGACATCATGCGGATTAATGCTCTATCCAGTAATAAAAGTCACGCTGAAGGTGTGTAGTGTGATCCCTTTGTGCCTATTTGATGCGACTGATTGTGTCCCAGTGTCACTCTATCAGAAAAGCAGCTCTGGCTTAGAGGTCTTCCCTTGTTACCAACATACTTATTCCCAACCCCTCTTTTTCCTTGTAACAAAGGCATTGAGAATAATTTCAAGGCTGTATTAGTGACAGAGCAATGAGTAATGGTTGAATTTTTTATCCCTTACAAGGAATATATGTACGTCTATTGGTGCTTCAATGAATTCCTTACTGTGAAAAAAGTAGCATTGACAGGAGGCAGCCATTGCAGTTTTTTGGTCACAAGAGAAGTGTCAATTTGATAAATATTCATATTAAAAGTTATGCGGCATAGGAAGGGATGAAGCGGAACAGAAAATGGGTGCTTTGGAATCATCCCTAAAGTGACTGCTAGTGCGGGTGGTTAGAAAAAGTGTACGGTAAATGAAATTTGAAGGCTTAAGGCTTCATTCATGTTGCAGGGATGTATAAACACCAAATAGTTGGCTGACTAATAATGAATGTCACAAAGATGTAGAGAATTTGAATTAGGACGATTCTTCAAGCAGCTCTTTTACACTTTCTGCTTTAAGACGATTTGCTAAATCCACGTGTTGCGGTAATTATGCAGTTTCGCTGAAAACCTCTGGAAAACGACTGCTCAAAGTGCTCTAATAACAGGGGAACGGGATGGATGAAATCCACTGAAGTATGGAGGAGCCATCATTATCTTTTGGTCCAAAAACCTTTCTTGTGTGCTGGAGGCTCACCGTATGATGCCATTTTTCGCCTCGTGAGCAAGTTTTTTATCAAACAATCCCCGTGTCGGCAAACAGGCAAAATTACGGGGAGCTCAAGGTATAGAGGTCACAATGGGAAGAGAGCTGTTCAACAAAAACGTGTACATTCAATTTTTGCATGTTATTACGCGATTTATTCAAACCTCCCGTGACTCAACAACCACATCAGCAAAATGGGACCCCGGGAGTTCCGCGTGGGCTACCCTCGACGACTGTAGATCTACATCCAGACTGGTGTGAGGACGTCGCTAAAGCTAATTCAATACTCAGGATCCATTTTCTAAACACTTTGAGTAAATCAATGGCTTTTTTATTCACTTCTCATTCCAAAAAACCAGACCAATGGCCAAAAATTAATTGCTGGATTCAACTTCCGACCAGCCGCTCAATTTTTCAAGAAAATTATCACCCAGGAGAAGTTTCTTAATTTGTCGCATCGTTCACTAGTCAGATATTTACCAGCCGCACACTTAAATGGTGTCCTGAATTACATTGAGTCATAACAGATCTCGCATTCCAAAGTGGCAGAATTTTTTCGCTTGATATAAACGTTTTGAAGGCACGTTGTACTCCTAGTACCCTATTCCATAAGCAATAACTTAAGCGCCTTTTCTTCAGCATTGTTAGCAAATTTACTTCAGTGGGCTGAGTGTATATACGAGCATACTTGCTTGGGAGCGAATGACGGTGGCAGATGGGCGCACGCGATGCTGAGACTTCACTTGGCTGAAGCATGTGACAGGGGAAGGGAAAGAAGGAAAGGTGCCCGTGTAGACCATTAGAGAGAAAGTGAGAACGAGGGCGAGAGAAGTATCCTTCCATATTGCCCCCACCTGCCCCCCTCCCCCCTCCTCGCCTTTACTGCCTTCCGATCCCCTTGACTGGACCGGAATGGCTAGTGCCAAGCCTGGCGCCTTGACCGAGCATGCATTTGCGGTGAGTTTAGCGCTCGCCTAGCAGCCGCCTCGCGTGACCATTTTGGTCAGCAGAAGGGCGGGCAGGTGGGTGACAAAGGACTGGAGGGAGGGAGAAGTGGCCATAAGTTTATATAATATACATAAATATATCCACATATTTATTTATACTTCCATTTAATTTTATTGCCTTCAGCCATGGAAGCGATTGAATTCACAGGGCGTGCACGTTAAGTTCATTTACAATCCAAAAGTACCTCACTTTGCCAGGATGTATGCAAACATAAAACGCCAAAAATTTTTACATTTAGTCCTCAAACAAATTTTCCCGAGCAGAACTTGTGAGAAAATAATTTACCTATTAACCCCCATGTCTGTGAGGAACTTAACTTGAGGGATGCTCAAAATTCCAACAGATCTAACTCCTTCTATTTGTGAAGACATGACCAGGCGGAAGTATGCCTGTCACCCAAATATATCCATTCGACCCGGATAGAGTTTGACAAAGCGTCTGAAATCTGAAAAACTGCAAAACAACAGAAGAATGCAGATTCCTGCTGAAATAACTTTCCTTCCTGATCCGTCAGGCACTCCTCTTTTTCAAAAGCATCGACCTTTTAAATAATGAAGAATCTCATCACTTAGGAATCGTACCATAGCTTAAAACCTTGGTTTAAAAGAAAAGCACAGGGTCTACCGTTGAAGCTCACATAAATGGTGAAATTAGCAGTAGACGACCCCACAGCTTCCTCCTGAGCAGGAGTACGAACAGCCTCAGTATTTCCTTTTAACTTCATTAGTGGTAGTTGTAGGACAAGAGGGCTCTGCATTTACTTACTTTTGAATGTTGTGACACAAGAAATTGATAAATGCTGCCGTGGTGGCGGTTTTTTAATAGTAAATACGGCATCACTGAAGCTCTTTGTGCAAAACGACCGTTAAAAGGCAGTTATAACTCTCAATTCCCACTGGACTTGTTTAAAAGACACACATCTGCTAAATGTAGCAGTATTGTTACCTTTAGAAAGCAAATGTCCATCTTTGCAGAAGTGACCACGATACAATGCCAGTTTTTTTTTACCAAAGAACAAAATAATACAACGGAGATTACTGGTGGATAGGTTGTAAAAAGGCGTCAGGCCTGCATCCCGGAGCTCTGATGCAAGTGGGCAGGAGAGGCAAAATCAAGGGAAGCGCCATGTATCATCAGTGTCACCTCAAGCTCACCCACTGGCAAAAATAGTTGGGAAAGGATGACTAGGCGTGACTGGACTGCACATCTCCATGGCGTAGGTGAATGGCCTTTCGCCTTAAAACGAGGGGGCCCCTCCTCCCTTGCGGGAAGGAGGGACTCCATAAAATGAAAAATGGGGAAGGAGGAATAAAACCGGGAGTGGAGTGTTTGTTCTTTGTTAAAATGGATAGCAGCAAGCAGTAACAAGATGACTCTCCACGGAGGTGACGAATCTAGCTCAAACATAACCATTTTTTCCAATTCTGTTTTGCATAAACTTGGGCCCACAAAAGGTTCAAAAACTGCTTTCCAGTAAAAAGCTCTGCGTAAAGTTAAGTGCATGTATTTTCAGAAAATGCTTTCTTAGAACGCACCGATTAGAGCGTAATTAAAAAGCTGAGGGTCATGAAATTCTCCCCTCTAATGAGGCTTGAAATAATTCTAGAGGAGGCTTTCGAGAACTTAGCAGTTACAATTAGCTTTCAAACCGGTAATTTGATAATTTCGGCATGGTTTATGCTACTATCAGCATAAATTAAAGTGTAAAGTGTTTAGTTATAGCAAAACCATTTAATCGGGACCCTATTTGTGCCTTTTTGAGATTGGAAAACGTCAATGTGCTATTCGTGCTGATGCTGCGTCGTCTCCACAACGGAACTTAGTTCCATGAGTGACGCCCGAGCACTCTTATCTGGGCTCTCACGTCACAATGCACGACATGTGACCTCGCTCGATTTATGAAGACTGGTTAGACGCAGTCGTGTCGCAAACGGATAAGTTTTCCCTAAAAACGCTCAAACGAGCGTCAGATGTGATTAGCCTGAGGATAACTACGTTGTTCAGTTTTAGAGCAGTAGTTGAAATGACAGTTGGTCTCGTATCAAAACAATGAAAATCTGGTTGACTTGACCCAGCAATGGTTAAAATGCGTTGATAATTTGTCTAAACGTTCCATTGTTAATCGGAGAATGCACCAATTCATAATTAGAAGCACGGTTTTGGAGCGCTTACTCTTTTCAACCGTAGATATCAAAGCCAATTTTTGTAACTAGAAAGTCGGAATCGGTAAATTTACTCCCACAGCATGGATATTGAGGGCCATTTTAAAGGCGCACCAATCTGAGAAGCACCGTTTAAAGCGTTGCCAACAGGCGCGGGATAAAGGAAACGACCCAGGCACAACCATGGATGTGTTAGGATTATCAGTGGCCTCCCCTACACACGCTTTCCCCTTCACTTCCCTTAGTCATCGCAGCCCATCCAAATCCCGACTGGATGACGCAAATCGGGGTCATATTGTGATTGAATGTGAATGTCTGTGCGTGTTTGTACAGGCGAAATGTGGAATCACAAAAGGACAAAATAAATATGCCTAAGTTAGCCAGACCACGGGAATCCGCATTGGCAGTGACCCTGATTTTGAACCAATTCAATGGCACTACATTGCAGTACTGTGCGTCGCCCGTACATACCAAAGTCTATAATGGAACTACTGGATGATTCCAGAAACAGGCGCGTGGAACGCAAAGAAGTATCAAGTCCAGAAAAAGGAATAATATCTACTTCACGGTCTAAGCATGTCTATAACGATGGAATACTTACTGATCGACCTCTAATCAGAATTATTTTCCCCAATGTCGTGGCAGAGAGGTAACTTATAAAATCCCGCCTGGTCCCCACCATATGATCAGACAATGTGTCAAGGCTGGCCCGGCTGATAAGCTGAACACAAGCATTTCAATGCAGGACTCCAATTAATACAAGCCTTAATCAGACGTCTGCTCAACCTGTCAAAGCTCAGTACACAACAAGGTGGATAATTTGCTATTTGCTCTTTTTTCGTGCACCAGATGCCAATAGAAAGGCACAGCTGTTGCTAACTGTCACCTCGAATAACTGGGGTTTTGGCATCGTGCATATATCCTAAAATATGTGGCTGTTAAACGCTCTATTTTAAGAAAAAACGAGACTTGAATAAAGCCTCGAAAGTCGGCGTTTTGTGGGAAACCGTGGAGCTGGAGGTCTATTTAAACTCCCTATTCAAAGACATGCCACCTGAAGCTAACTCCTACGATGTTGAAGGCTTCTAAATGTTTAGGTCGCCCATTGGTCTGATCTAATTTGAACAATTTCATGCATCATTATAGCCTTATTTTGTATGCTAATCTCAGAAATGAAGGGACAGGCAGGATGTTTGCTACTGTTAAGCACAAATTATTTCCGATTTGGGGATTCGAGTGGAGAAATTTCATATTACAGAAATAGTTCCACGACTCATAAATAGAGAAGTGGGAATGGTGATGGAGGCCTAAAAAAGACCGGTCGAATTGACTCAATGTCAGCTAAGGGAACAAAAGCTTAGATGCACTTTTAAGCTTTAGTGTTTCGGACTGTGGGAGAAGGGAAGGAAGAGGGAGATGCATCGTAATTAAATGTCACTTCTGATATTGTCACAGCACTTGGGAAAAAAAGAGAACCTCGATATTCTGCCAAGTGATATTTAAAAGTGCGGTTTTTTAGAGACAGATGTAAAGGTCCCTTCAGAAGGGTTTATCAATATGGGCATTTAAGTCAAACGACGACACCTACGTATCCTAACACTTGCCTTACCTCCTCCATACATCAGCACAGAACGCCCTATCGTTGAAATTGACTAGCTGAATGCGTTTTATGAGGATAAGTTTTACGTATTCTTTTTCCCATGTCCAAAGAAAAACAAATGTGGAAAAATTCCTAGCATAGTTGAGAGAAAAAAAACAAGCAGCAGTGCTCCATCTGTTTAGCTACATTTATTGACATGGGAAATCGGGAACAAGTGTAAGGGCTTAGAGTTGTGGACTGTGTTGCGTGTTTACCACTTTAAGCAGACAAAAAAAGCAAGCTGGAAAGTAGGCAGGTGTAAGGTTTTTAAATCATCACAGTAGGCACGACAGGAGGCACTTGAAGCCCATAATGTGCTATACGTCAACATCTTCCAGGTGTGTATAAAAAGAAACGAGAAGAAATAAGGCCCTCAATGCTTCCTACTAAAAGCCCCTCTTTATAAGAGAGCATAAAAGCATTTAGATTAAGAGACGCATTAGTAAAAAAGGACCTGATTAGAACACAGATGCGTTAATTCACCCACTCATACCAGATCAGAGTATCGAAAGTAGAATAATTTTATTTTTCTATCCTTAGGGGTACGAAAAATATTGCGTGACACCGGAGGAAGTAGATTAATCTTTAATACGAATTCCTAACTTATTAGCTTGTAACAGGACTTACTTCAGCTATTCGCTGTCCAACGGAAGCATCCAAGGAGATATTGATGACACGCTCATTGGGCTTCGGAAAATGCCAGACGGGTGAATTGTCATTTACATCCTGAAGTCGGATGATGACTTGCGCTGATCCCGTCAACGATGGCTGACCATGATCCCTTGCAAGCACCTCAAGGACAATAAGTTCCTCCCTTTCCCGGTCCAAAGGCCTCCAGTCGTGTACCTTTCCATCGTTTGTAACCTTAGAACCTAAGTACAGTTCACCCGTACGTGAAACAGTGAACCAACGACCAGCGGAAGTGGAATTTGAAGGTTGTTGTTGAAGCCAGTAGTAGAGATGCCGGTTTGTTTCATCAGCATCGCAGTCGTTTGCATGCACCTCTCCCACCAACAGAGGTGGTGTTGCGCTTTCGCTAATATTTAGCTGGTAGACAAGTGTGTCAAATACAGGCTGACAGTCGTTGACATCTGAGACGGTGATTTGAACTGTTGTAAAGGCGCTGTTGCGTTTGAGGCTGGAATTAGTCTCCTCCCCACCATCAGTAACACTTATGGTTAGATTGAAGAAGGATACGACCTCACGGTCAAAGATGACTGCTGATCGAAGCTCACCCGTTCTTGGATCCAGTGTGAGCCACGTGGACACGCCTTGCGTGTTTACGGGGAAAGTGAGGTTTGAGGGATTTGATTGAGCAACATAAGTGACATCAGGTTCACCAACGATCGAATAACGTAGTCCAGCTTGTCCATTCAATGTGTACGGGTCGTCTGCATCGTTTGCTGTAATCTGGGAGATTAAAGTTCCAACCGGCTGACCTTCGGCAATGCTTCCAACCAGAGGTCCCACAAACTGAGGTACAGAGTCATTTTCGTCCAAAACAACAACGGTGAAAACCACGCTTTTTGAACGCGAGAAAGAGTTTCTATAACCCACCAAATTACTCTGCACAAGGATGTGATTACCAAATCGGTCAGCCTGATCCCAGCACTCGATTCGGACCAAATATTTGGCGGAAACCTCTCTATCCAACGGCTTCTTAGCAAGACGCACCTGAAATCTAGCTTTGTGTGACTGGCTGTCAAGATTAAGGAGTTCAATCTCCATCATCTCGTTATTGAGTTTGCATCGCGGAGGTTGTTTTAGCCGTTCTGTGGCCTCTTGAAGACTGAGTCCATTAGCCTGTAGAAAGGCGTCCCGGATAGGATTGTTAGACCGAAGGAACCTCGCCTCTGCTGCATCATCGCCGTCCGTTACAGTAAAGGTTGCTATCAACTGATCCGGTGGACCATTTTCTTTAACTTCTATGGTTAACTGTGAGCCGGAAACACGGTGATGAGGATCAAAGAGATGAAATCGCGATGTTGCAGTGAGGTGTGAATGAAGGTTAATAGCAGGTGGATGATCATTAATGTTAAGAATACCGACAACTATGACCGCCTCATCAAACCATAATCCATCCGTAACCGTCACAGAGAGTTTATAGGAGGTTATTTTCTCGTAGTCCAGTTCACCCTGCACCCTAATTTCACCTGTACGCTTATCCACCACGAAGAGACTAGCAACCTGCGAGGTCACTGAGGCAGCAAGTCCAAACTCCAGTTTACCCAGATCCGATTCGTCCTTATCACTTGCTCGTAGTCTATAAATAACACTCCCGATAGGACTGTGTTCCAGCACCCAAACCAGATCCTTGTTTTTCTCAAAATTCGGTGGGTGGTCATTCACATCCTCCACAGTTATATTAAGCATGAGGTATCCAGTTTGCGGCTTCACAGCTCCTCCATCCACTGCGAATATTTTTACCTGATGCGATTTCTGCTTGTCACGATCCAGCTCCTTATTCAATACCAACCACAGTTTGTAAGGTGGTGGATTTGAGTCGATAAAATTTGAGATGCTTCTAGATTTTCCTGTCCATTCGAGTGAAAATAGACCATCCACATCTGATTCTATGCCATAATTCACTGTTGTATTTTCTGGATAGGCATCAGGATCCATAGCTTCTGGAAGCTCAATCTTTGTCCCCACTTTTGTGTGCTCCCTAATCGGCAAATTAAGTACAGGGATGCCTGCATTTAAGTGACTGTGGTCGCTAGACGATCGGACGAGTGGATGCGAGGTTCTTTGGAGCTGCCACGTGGGGGCGTGGTCATTTATATCCAACACACGGATGGAGAGGGATAGGAGCCGCTGTTGCATGACGTTATCAAAGATACTAACCAAATCCACCATCAGAATGAGGGACATCGAGCAATCATCTTGTCGCATTTCACCCGTAGGAGATGCAAGAGCATCGAAGGGCTTTTGATGCTGTTGAAAACGTGAGCAACAAACGCCCTCAGTGGGACACAACTGCTCTCGGTCAATGCGTTTCTTGAGGCAAAGGAAAGAGGTGTTCAATGCCTCGTTAAGGCAGATGCGAAAGTAGGGATTTGGTTCGAGTAAGGTTATTTGACGGGGACGCAAGTCTGCCCATTGTATTCTTGCTCTTTCTAGAGTCTGCCGGGTGATGAAATCCAAATTCTCTGCGAAGGTATCCACATCTTGTTCCTCAACTACAGAGAGTTCAGCATATAGCGTATCAAGTGTCGATCTCTTTTTAACACGGCTACTGACCGCAGTCGGGGCGAGTAATAAGGCAGCGAAGAGGTATCGGTAAAGATGGTAACGACCCATGGTTTTGTTGTATCGTTCAAGTGTTTGTTGATGAGGTTAGGCCATCCCGCGACAAGGGCGAACAGGTGAGGCTTCGTTTAAAACATGAATTACCACCTCCGCAAGATAAACCAGTAAACAGACACCGAACAGTGATTGGCTGACATGGTTGACCAATGGCTCTCATGCTCCAATGGTTCGGACGCAATCTGATCACATACACGTGACGTGCCGGCGGCCTGACACAAGTTTTGGCACTCCTGCTTACACTTGTGTCAAAGCCAGGTGTCAGCATCATTTGAACTAGGACCTCTGTCTCATCTGGCGCTGAACTTAACCAGTTCATAAAAAATGATGGACAGGTGGAAGGCAAACAAGATAACACTTACTAACAATGTCATGGTTTATAATCAAGTATTCATAAAGTTTACTCAGTAAATAGTCTCAGCCACGATTTTCCTTAACACTTTAGCTGACGGAATGATGAAGGGATTTTGACCACCACAGTGCGGCATTTTATTGTTCAAAAATAATACCAACATCTGCTGAAAAAGCAAAAAAGTGACCATCCTCCCAACATTGTGTTTTGGCCAAAGTCACACGGTTTGAAACATGACTGGTTTCAACCAGTTATCACTACCTAGTAAGAACACCAAATTTAGTCAAGAAAATGGGGGGTCACATATATGTGACAGTGTGTAAAGAGAATCCAGAAGTTAGTCCCAATTGACGGACATGAACTCACCGCTTGCATAGTTTTTAAATTAGTTGAGTTAGTTGGTTACTGCGCATATCTAATGCCTACGAGCGACGATTAGGCGGATAAAGTTGGGTGTTTGGATATGCAAATTTAGGGCCAAAAGTGAGGCGATTCAGGTCATGCCTTAGCAGTGGGCACATATCTTTTGTATCGGAAATGAAGTAGAGGTCTCTTCTAAGTTGATTGTAACGAAAAAGGTTGGAAGTTTTTTAATCCAAAGATAATTTTAGTCAGGAGGCGTGTTCGCATTATGTGCTGTCAGCAGGCCTATCTGCTGACATGTTTAATGATGATCCCATTTTCATAGGCAGTAATCACAATAAATTCCACAGATTAACTTTTTAAAGGGAGTTACAGTAGCGGCTCCAAATAATGCATGGCTAGTAGACGCCAACACGATGAGGGTAATTGCTGTTTATTAACTCTGCTGTGGGACAAATAACTATTTGTCATGTTCCGGAAATGTGGAAAGAGGATTTAGATAACTCAGCCGCTGGACTCTTTGAACTCCTTGTCTGCCTTGTGCACAAGATTATTAATAACTCTTGGTAACAATTCTAAAATTTTTCCCGGAAAAAACACATCACTTTGCCTTAAATGTGACAGATTTGTAAATTTTTCGAAGGCAGAATTCATCTTTTAATTGCATTTCGCTTTTTGCTTTAGATAAAGTGGATAAGCAAATACCGGGGATTTGATAATTACAAGGTCTGTAGCTGACAAATACTGCAGATCTTTTAACTGGTAGGTTTAATCTATCGAAGAAGCAGCGAGTAACGCGCCCTCAAAAATGCTCCCGCCTACACCTTAAAATAAGTTTATTGTTTAGTTGCTAAGATAAATTGAAGATTGAAGTGGTGAAAAGGAAAACGCCAAAGTGACAGCTGGTACTAAACCTCGAAAGAAATAGGGAGCTTAAGGTAATCTCCTATAGGCTCGAAACCTAACATTCATTTACAACTAAATTTGCATTGTTCCAGCTCTGGGGGAAATCATGAAAGTCAAAAGCTTGCATGCTCTCTGAATGCAACAGAGTTCTTGGACCTTTTTTACACTGCGGTAAGCATTCAGTGATGTCGCAGCTAGCAACAACACCTCCAGCTCTTTTTATCACTCCCATCGCAAGGCCCATTTTAAAGGGTCTAAGCAAACAGACGACATCTAACACTCCAATACGAGTTGCATATGCTTCCAGAATCAAGGGTATTGCTAAGAGAGAAGGCATCACTTACTTTTAGCGTCAGGCATTTCACAACCATCAGCTATGTGGTTTTGCCCAAAATCGTTTCTATGATCAGGATACTCCGAATTCTCTTCGCCCTCTCATTTATTCATTTGCTTATTCATTCTTTTATTTATTTATGAGTACTTTCTGATTTCACTTATAGTTCTTCGTGATTAAATCATTTAAAACAAAGCTTATTTGGTATTCATTAAACTCTGCGAATTATTCTCGGTAAAATTGCTCATTCATTCATTGTGTCGCGGTATGAGGATAAGCCATTTATTCCCTACAAAAATTTCCCCATGCAGACACCACTTTACTCAGAACGGGTTCCTGCTATTTGAGCCAGCCTGTGCCTGTGTCGCGGTGTGTGTAGGTTTTGTTAATTGCAAGCGAGTAGGGGTTTTTAGGGAAAAATTCTAAGTTCAAGCTTAATTTAAGGCTAAAGTCATTTAGCAAGATCAGTTTGTTTTTTTTTTTTACTTTTTTGCCCGAAGAAGCGGATGTCATACTGCAAAAAAGCACGCAAGACGGTACGAATTATCTCGATAATGTGAAGGCTTAAAAACGGTCATAAGTCACCCAGGAATTAGGCTCTGTCGTTACATTTACTACATTGTGAGACAATTTGGGAACATTGGGGTGGAGATTTAGGAGGCGCCTCGTTAACGGATTTGGTTCGTTGTAATCAAAATTGCCTTCAACTAGTATTTTTAAAAAAACCTTCATTTATTTACAAACACTTTTCACTGTCTAATAATGGCAGGATACCTACGCCACGGAATCATAATTTCTTTCCGCTTCAGATAAAATTTTTTGTTAGCCCCTTGAGACTGCCCTGAAAGCGAAAGACGGCACAATACTCGGGTAGAATATGTATTATTAACCTACTGAAGGGTTTAGGGCTACCATCTTGGCCTTGAAACTAAAAAGAGGAGATAAAGGCCTATCAAAGCTCTGCACAGCCCCTCTCCCTTTTTTAGCGTCTTCGGTGGCGGTCGACTTGGTCAATCCCTGGCGTCGGTCATCCCAGCGTAGTTGGTGCCGTAAGAAAAGTGCCCACGAACCACTCACATCAGTCATAAAATTTGTGTTCAACCTAGAATATAAGTGACCACGACGTCACCATCCCCTCTTGGCACTTCTATTAGACCTGGAGTTTCTAAAAGAGAGGCAAATGTGCTGGCCATCATATATTTCCATCATAAGTCGTAAGAACAATGGACAGAGTTAAATATAATTTCGCAGGGTCAAGGTTCCACATCTATTCCTCCTCGTCACTTTCTTCTCCCTTCAATGCCAATCAGTGATATCTATCTGGATTCTGTTTAATAGGTAGAGTGCTGACGGAGGTATTGCATGTTTACTTCATTGACATCTTCAAACAGTTACCTCGAATCGCGCCGTAAGGAACTTTTCCGGATGGTTCACTCCGCGAATAGTGTCGCTTTAGTTGTTGATGGCTCTCCTGTTGAACATGAGACCAAGCTAATTGCCGAAGGTAGACTTCACTTTCAACCCTTCTGTTAAGAGCTACCACAGATCCTACCGTCCGCGGCATATACCCCTCTTCTGCCACGGTAAGGTTAATCACCCATCAGCAGGGATCATGGCGGGTGTGCTTTAGGATTGGACTTGCATTCCGCTGCCATCAATGTAGAGAGCAAAGGCTTTCCTCAAGACGAAAGAGAGCACAACGCTTGAACAGAATATGAGTTGTCGACCAACCTAAGTGCCTTATTACCAAAACGGAGAGTTAAACAAACAATTAGCCATTACATATTAACTTTTAAATTAACCTATCCCCTTTACAATGGAGCGACAAAATCGGCTTTGAGTCGTCTGCACGTTTGGTCGCGTCATCGTTTCCCTATTTGGGAAGGGCTGACGTCACCGTAGGTAAAAATTAAATGACAAAAATGCCATAAAGAAATGGCTATGCCAATGATGATACAGCTTTTGATCATGTTTATTTGTGCCCCTCACTAGCTGTGAGGATCAGGGTTTCGCATTTTAGCTACTGCGCAAACGAACCTGGGCTATGATTTATCCACCAAAAATTATGCCAGTACTTTGCATCAAGCTAGTGCATATTTTAAAGCTAATTTATCTCTTTGACACTCGCATGTATTCACCCATTAATATTCATCTGCACAAGGAACTTCAGATTAGCTTCTGCAATCTACAAATAAAAAGGTAAATAAAAGGCGCTATTTCTATCAAACAGTCAGATGCTAGCAAATCAGACGGCTACCTACAAAGCGCTTTTGCCAAACTGACTACAAAAAAGGTTCGAAAATATTCTTTGATAACTTGAATTCACTAACCAAAACGACTGAGTTTGTCGACTGTAGGCGCCCTTTGCCATTTGCTTAACTTTGAGGAATTCGCATTACTAGTGTTAGGAGGATAAACAACTTAAAACCACCATTGTTTTAAGCAAAAAGGCAAAGTTCTAGTTGCATGCGTAAAATGCAAAAAAGCACCTCACTTGGCAAAGGCTGTAAGATTTTAGGTAGCCTTACATACAAAATAAGGAACAAAGTCACTGAAGGACTGGATGACTTGGTGAATGGCACCGAGCTCAAACATAAAACACGAATCACGGAAGCTTGAAAGGGTTTCGGAGTAGTTTGCAAGGCATAAGAAAGATTTGATGCCCCAGTTTCCTCTAGTTTTGCCGCCACAGTGTCAGCGTGGCCTCGAGTCTGTGCTTGTAGCCTCCCACAACTTATGCATTAGCATGCCTTATAATAGCATAAATCTATGAATATTTTGGAATTCCGCGCAGGCGGCGGTGCGGATCAAACACAATCCATGTGGTAATCAAACAAAAATAGACGTTATTGAAGAAGGCTTTCAAACATGAGTGGGTGAGAATGCGAAGACTGACAGTAAAAGGTTTGCAACATCTTCAAATCTTTAATAAACCTTTGATTTTGAGTTATGCACGATAACCATTAATGGAATTGCATCAGTATTCATCGAACCGAAATCGACTCAAAGAAATGCGTGCCATGTGTAACCGAAAGCAATTAGTTGTGATATGGTCTGGAACCACCAATGCGCCTTTGCCAGATGCCGCTTAAGGCAATTTTTAAGGCTTAAGCTATCGTTGTACAGAAATGCTTAGCATATAACTTTGGCACATCTGGAATCCTGACCAATTCTACAACATATACTGCAACAAATAGGTAATATTCTCCTCATGGTAGGTAGTCACAACTTTGCCCATGATCCTGCCTTGCGGTCAAATGCAATTTGCAGAGAGAAATGTGATGGTAAATGCGAAGGTGAACTCCAAGTAGCAGGCTGACATCTGGTAAAGTGTATGCTTGACACCACGAGCTCCTGAGACTCCTTGGGTTTTGCCATCAATTTAGTGACAAGACCTCCCAGTGGCGAGTGTATTCTCCCAGCTCTTCTGCACGCCAATAATAGGGCATTACCCTACGCGAGTGGTTCAGGGATCCGAATTCAAGTTTGTTGGACACTTTCTAAAGCTTGATCCCCGGTTTTTTAGTTGAAAATAGATTTAATTGTTGCAATTTATTTGGTAAACAATGGATAGATGTCATATTAATAAAGACCACTGCAATAGTTTCTCAACTGTTCTGTTTAAGGGGAGGAAGAAAGCTTGAAAAGTTTAATTCGTGTCTCAGAGTTAATGTAAACACCAGCAAATTTTTATGATAATTACGGTAGATAGAAGGAAATTTATCACGTGGTCTGTTTAAACTGCTTTCGGGATAAATTTTTGAGGTGATTTTGAAACTTTTTTTTAATCATCAATGGGAAATTCTATAATATTATCTCCTTAAAACCACAACTTATAAAGGGGTATTATTTTGAATGCACTTACGCAATTAAACCTTTTCATTTTGATCTCTGACAAAGAAAATACTGAAAGACAAGTTTTCCGAGAAAATCGTGATTGCAGAAAAACAAGTCCTTTTAATTTAGCAGTTAAATTCGCACCTTAATGCTGGTGATAGTATCTGTCTACTTTAATTTGCAATCTACCTTAAAAGAGGGTGAGAGAGAAAGAGGGAGAGGGAAAGGGAGAGACACATTACTCAATAGACTTTAGATAAGATAAGCCCCTTAAATTAGTGGCTGAAGTAAACCCCTTATCCGCTTAAATTACGATAATTACAGGATGTCACAAACAATTTCACAACTATTTCACCTGGAGGTAAGCCTTGTACTAAAACAAAAAGGGCAGCACTCAATAAGTGGTAATGAAATAGCAGATTGAGAAAGAGCACTTTCCTAATTATAACACTGGCGCAGGGGATGAGAACCATCTAATAAAGGCCAGAATTGGCTGAATCACAGAGCCACTCTCCCTCCTCTCCCAGGCCAGGTAAATGGACTAGCAGAGAGAACTTGCATTAAACGTGCTTGATTAAATGTTACTTTCCATTAATGGACTTAGAGGTGCTATTATATGCTCGTGTATGCGAGTCTCATCTCACGCCACAGGTAGGCTGTGTACGAAATAGGGAAACAAAAGCACAAGACATTGTGATGCGTTTCGATCGGAAAAAACCGTCCAAATTTATTGGAGAATAAAGTGACTGCTAAGTTTATGCGCTAATAGCCCCGAAATTAAAGACAATAGGAGAGACGATAATAACGAATATACACAGGCAGGAAATGTACCCATTTAGTTGTTTATTTAGCTGAAAAAGCTGCTGTTACTACTACCTCTTGTCACGGCTGAAAGACGTCAAATGCAAATACCTTTATTTCGATATCCTCATTCAGAATGTGTACTCCTGTAAAACAATGCAACTATAAACGTTTTTTGGAGTAAACGCCTGATATGTCTTTTTTGCATAGGCTTCACTTTTCCGTCATGCAATCCGCTGGAAAGGGGCAAGCAGTTGACCCACGTTGTTGCATAAATTTTAGCTTACTTGCTTAGTGGCACAAATAGACCCCAAACGACTAACCTCACGCATTTGGCAAAGGCATTTCAACACTAATCAAAATACCATATGATATCAACTTACTAATTCTGTGGAACAGCCATTAATTATGGCATCTTAAAAATGTGTTGTTTTTGTCACCGCCAGAAGTACTATTTGGCATTGATTAGGCGACGAGCAAAGACAGAAGGCTGTGAAGAAATTACATCAGACATTCCATTTAGACCAAAAAATAAGAATATGAAAAAGATTTCGTAAAACTTTTACCATCGCTACAAAAAACCAGCTATATTTATTCGTAAAGTGAATCAATGTATGCTTTTATTCCATTTAGTGCCTTCTAGAAAAACCACCTTTCAATCTGTAAAATTAAACACATTCCAGGATATCCACAACCACATTTTAGGAAATAGGTTGATTTAATCATTATAACCGCTTGCTTTGTTTATTTTTACTCCAAAGTTTGCATTGCCCTGCGGGGCATTCAAAATAATCATAACGATGTGGAAGCAACCGAGATATCGCGTAAAGTGAATGAAGTCTTGTGCTCCTAAGAAAATTCCATTCGACAGACGGTTTTTTGCATCGTGTTCATTATGTATAAATCCGTAATCTCTGTGATCTCGCTCAACCGCGGGGACAGGGGGATGCGGTAGAATCACTTTGGGTATCGTTAGAGGTGCTTTTTGCCTACTCAATCAAGTGAATAGTTCCTTTTTCTGAAAATGTTCCGGCCGATTCACCTTGTTTTTACATAAGACTAGTATAAACTTAAATTTCAGTTACACGATTATCGCATGTAGCAATAAAACAGTTAATTATATGAGCTGTAGTGACCGTAAAGTGCTAAGCTTCTTCGTTTATTTCCCGGCTTATGACTTGATTTACGAGGAAATAAAAAGTGCTTCGTTTTAGTTTCCCTGATTTTATTTGATTTTATTGTTTCATTTAATAAAGCAAAGCTTCTATTTCAGGCGACCAAAGTTTTAAATTGTAAGATTCAGAATGAACATTTGATTCACTTTGCCCCAAATATGAAGCAGTGAATTAAAGTGCAAATGCATCCCCTTTTACTAGCAGCGTTTTACTATTTCAGCGGTCTTTGCGCGTCCAATTTTCCAACTGGCTTCCACGATCGGTCTAGGAGGAAGCGCTGGTAGACATAATTTACGGAAATACAGACCGCACTGTCAGAAAATTGACAGGATAAGAGTGGGGGGAATAGGAGGGGGAAGAGTGAGGTGGGGTGGCCAAGAGATGGTTTATCGTCTTTAGTCTGCCATTGTGACTCGGTTTCCGCTACCCGAAACATGCTTTTCTGCTTTCCTTAAATATCTTGCAACATCTTAGGTACACTAAACGCATGTTGACATATGCCAGTGATGGTGGGACACACTTGGCCACCCCCCCACTTCGGTTGTTGTTGTTGTTGTGTAAAAACGGTGCACCCTAAATCAACGTGCCCGGCGAGAGACATCGTTAATTTGGTAGTCCGTGTCAGGCTCTTAAGTGAATTGAATCACAGTTAAATAATGACCTACAAATTCCAGCGTAATGGATGCAGAGAATGTCTAAGGATCCAAAGGATTGGTTAAACCAGAAGGTAATTTGTTTATTCCTCCCCTTGAGAAACGTTCCCTTGTTTAATATTTAACATCTCTTACAGAATTTTGGCCCAAAACTGCAGAAAATGATTAGTTTGTTGCTTCACTTTGGATCTATTCAAATTAAAGCAGTATCTTGGGCACAAATTTGAGGAAGATGTTAACTGGTATCAAAAGGGGAAGGAATGGGCATCTTTAATTGAATCACTGAAACACATTTGCTCGCTTTAGAATCTTCTCTTCACAGTTTTATACTTTTCACCCGGTAAGTCACCTAGAGAAAAGTTTCCTCAAGAAACATTTCTATTTAACCCATGATGACATAGATGGAAAGCTATGCCACCAAGATGCCAACCGGTACATGTAGCCTGAAAAATATTGAATAGCCGAATACATCGTGAAACAGATATCCACCAAGTAAGCTTAAATAGGTGTTTCAAAGACGATTGAAGTCGTATCTTCCAATCAGACTATGGCAGCGGAATCACCAAAGAATGTTAACGTGGCTGTGGGGCTGGCCCGCACATTGCACATAATCACTCCACTGCTGTAGCCTTTAAAATCACTTGTGACCATTACGCAAGTTTTTCGAAAATATTTAGTGATTCCACGCAGAAGAATGGCAGGGTCACACAATTTCCCAATTTACTAAGTTATGCACAACGACCTCACTCGTTCCACAGCAAGTTTGAATATTGCAGCTGCAGTAGAAGTAGAGTAGGTGTTAGGATCACAAAAGCTGTCTTATCGGAAGACATCTCTTAAACACCACTGTAATTTACTAGGGATAATTTCTTCCTTCTCTCCTGCTGCTACTGCTGCTGCTTATGAGAAGGAGGCGGGTAGAGAAAAAATCAATTTTGTGGAAAACTGCCTTGTCTTCTTCGCGGCAGAGGGAAGACTATAAAAAGGAGGAAATGCATGCACTGTGTGCCGGTGAAGAATGCCTTAATTGTGAGTTACGGTGTTCCATTCTACCCACCTCATTTATTTATTAATCAGACCCATTTATTTTTATGGGCAACAAGAAACCTTTAAAGTATTCCTGTTTCTCCTAATGGCATAAAAGGAAACTTTCTTTAACAAGGCGACATCTATTGATGCTGCTCTTCAGCTGTGGCAGGTTTGGCTAACCACCTTGGCGCGATTGCGTTCCGTAGAAGGCATTTCTTGGAGCACTCCACCAGTTTTTCTGCACACCCGTAATGAAGCAGGATCCCCAGTTGTGAGGATAGCAGCGTCTTCAGGGAGCACTCGGACCCTGCGAAGCACAGATTTCATCAAATTAAAACTTTTTGGGGAGAAAAATTTGTTTCAAAATTCCGACTAGGAGAGCTAAGCACGTAATTTCAAACTAGTAAATACTTATTGTTGCTTAAAAATGTTAAATATTTCTTGGAAACTTCAAATTCTGCTAAAGCCCGGAAGCTATTGGATGCATAAGTGAAGGAAAACCTATTTACTTTATTAATTTCCTTTGCTTAACAACGTAAAAAAGCAGGAATTTTATAGAAGAACCAGATGCTAAATAAAATAAGTTAACTGACAACAAGAAACTTAAATGGAAGCTTGATTTGTTTATATTATTTATATCTCAAGGAGACTATTCATCGTCTACTTGTGCGACCACCATTTTAGTGGGAACAATCCACCAACCTTCAGGGGCAAAAACGTTGCGATTAGATCAAATGTACTTAAAAATCTGTAGGTTCCTTCCTCAGGCCAGAGTCCCAAAAAAGGATAAACAATAAAAATAATTCAAAAGTATTAAGGAAAATGCTTGCCATGATGGAGTCGAGTGAAAAGCTGCAGTTCCCAGGGTAAGAACTAAAAACAGCAACAACAACAACAACAAAATTCTTCTTGAAGTATCCCATTTGTTTGATTAGTCGCCACTGCTATCCACCATCATTCTCTCCAACGAATCACATACTTGCTGCCAACGCAACTTCTATCAAATGTTCTCTCTGTGGACACAAACAACCCAGCCCCAGTCACTTCCACCTCTGTCCCACCCTTATTTTCCACTGGTCCGCCCTATTGCGCATGTCTTTAGCATGTTTAATAAC
>NW_020170403.1:147663-151409 GCF_000524195.1 Echinococcus granulosus | reverse complement strand
TTTATTAAACATGCTAAAGACATGCGCAATAGAGCGGACCAGTGGAAAATAAGGGTGGGACAGAGGTGGAAGTGACTGGGGCTGGGTTGTTTGTGTCCACAGAGAGAACATTTGATGGAAGTTGCGTTGGCAGCAAGTATGTGATTCGTTGGAGAGAATGATGGTGGATAGCAGTGGCGACTAATCAAACAAATGGGATACTTCAAGAAGAATTTTGTTGTTGTTGTTGTTGCTGTTGTTTAGTTCTTACCTTGGGAACTGCAGCATCTAATCCGCTGACCTTAAACTAAAAGTAACTGGATTAAAGTTTGCTTCCGATAAATCTAGTTATTTTAGCTGGATCAATGGCTTCGTCGTAATGACAAATACCAGTGAGGAAGCATATTAATTGACAATCAGGCACGATTTAAATACATGGAGCAATAGTGTAAGCCAAAGACAATTTGATAATTTTTTTTGCATTTTATTGGCAGCCTCATGACGTTGAGTTTCAAACTATTTATTACCGCAGTCGCAAAATTGGGTAGCTATCCATTTAAACCTGCTGTCACTTTGTGGAAACGGAGAAGCGGCAATACGCCAACAAATTATTGCTCTCCAAGTCATCCTTGAAGCCTTAATAGCTTAAACCAAAGGATTTGGGAGCCATCAACAAAGGGCAGAGTCTAAAAATCCTGAGTAATTAAGTGGAAAACTTAGGTATTGTTTCGTCAATTCCTGTGGTCATTCTTCAGCGTTGTTCATTCTGACACACTTGGTTATACATTGGTTTTTTATTCAGACGTTTAACCTCTTTTAAAGTTTGACAGTTCTAGAGTTCCATTTGTTTGGGGATCCAATGACAAGGTGAGTCGAATTACTACATCACATCCTATATCAAATTCCTACCGCTTTTAGTAAGAAAATTGACCTTAAAACACATTTTTTTATTAAAAAAGGTAAAATAGCCACATAGAGTTACAATTCTGTGCTGAGTCCTTCTTGTTATCTTATTTCCCATTCTATGCTCTCCAGCCGTCCATTTGGATTCCGTTGAGATACTTGGAAGGCGAAGGATGTAAATATGGCCGAACTTCCATGCACAGAGGTTTTATAACAATTTTATTTTGTTGTTGCTTTATTTAACTGCGGGAGATTGAAATAATTTTTAACTGGAACACGGTTTTAATATTTTCATTGTTTCAAGTCTCCTGTAAATAATTAATCTACAGTGGGTGAATTCTCCTTCTGTGACAATGAAGTGGGATCCAATATGATAAATGCAGAATGGATGCTTAATTGGATCCCTTCTACTTACCACTACGACTAGTGTAGAACCTTGAATAATCTCTGAAGGCATGCCAAAATACACAGACATGGAAGAAGGCCCACTATTGAAGCACTGATAGACTGCCTACGTAGCCCATCTTGGCTAGCTTATGTTTTTGTAACCTTCAGAGGAGTGCAAAGCATGCCACTTCCCTCTCCTTTTGCCCACCCTCATAGAGATTTTTACATTTGGTTATGCATTTTTGGGTTTAAATTTTATCCTGCCATCACGTAGCTGGTGCGGGGAGGCTGTCAATTTGGTTACCACAACATCCATCCCACATGAGACTTTTTGTGAAAGGATATAATTCATGCAAACGCAAGAATAACATCATTCAAATGTATGGAATGTAGAGATTCGACATTGGCCTAATTGAATGAAGTAATAACAGATGTTGCATGATATTACGATACATACTTCTATAATTTATTCACTACAGGCCTTTCCGCTTAAGCAAGCTCAACCACAGCTTTGGCATCATTGCGTTTATCCGTGTCCATAACCACCTAACCCTTCCAAGAGACGGTTTTAAATATGCAGGGACCCTGAGAGATCATTTTGGGCGCCAGAATTCCTGCATGTTTGTATTATGTTTTAAAGAAGGCTCAATCATAGATGATGATTCCCAATTTGGTTAGTATTAAGAGGGATTTTTCAAGGCAGCCATTAAAAAATTGCTGCTAAGGGATACTCCTTTATCGTTAAAAATCCTGCAACTTAATTGAGTTCTGTACAGAACAGCAATAGAGAAATTGGTTTATGGGCTGGAGAAAAGCAAAGTGCCATATTATTAATGAATCACACATGATCCAATGACCATCCAGACAGGAAAATTTGGGGACAAATTGCTATACTTTGATAATTTGTTTTGCTTTTTATTTTGTTTTCGCGGGCACCTAAGGTGCCAACCTTGTACTTCTGGACCAAACCAGAAGCCGCCCAGCCCTTCTGTGCGTCCTGTCCTAGTGTTGTGAGTTGTTTCGCCTCCAGCAAGAACTGGGTCGCCGCACTGGTCAAAACGGAGTGCGAACTTGATCCTAAAGGGCAACTGCCCTGCTTTCCATTATTGAAAGCTAAACCTTAGCTCGACGGAAGAAGGGCATATGCTACGGATGGGAGAATCTGGAACGGCCCTAAAAGAAAACTTTAAAATAACGTTTACTTTCAGCACCCACCCCACTCCCGTGTTCTTCAGGAATGCTATTTACAAGTGAAGAGAGCGACACTAACCGTAAACCATCTAGAAAAGTTCTTTACGTTGTTGTTAACGATGCCTGTATGAAATTATCGTTTAAGTAAAGAAAAAATATGTCCTTTACCTCCCTATTAGCTGGATAAAATATATATAAAAATAACAGGGCGGCACTGAAGTGAGAACAAAGCGACAAGGGTGAATAGACGTGAAACCCTATCCTCACATAATTATTTCTAAACCCCTTCCTTTATAAAATGACTCTGCCTTTGTGCCAATGGCCTAATGACTATCGATGGAGATATGAGATGGCCATATGAGATAGTTGGCACATTCCCTAGCATAGTTGCCAAAAAAGGATTAAATTCTAGATCCGATAGAATTGCCAAGGGGCTCAGTGAGGTTGCAATTAGGTATCTTTACAGCTGCCTGTAAATTTGACGATTGGTGTCGTTGATTCGTGGGTGATTTTTTTACAGCACCAACTAAGTTGGGATGGTTGACGTGGGAAGGTGATCAAGGGGGGCCGCGAGGACGACTCTCAAAAGGAGATAGGGACTGTGTAATACTCCGGTTATTCGTTTAACTCTTCGTTTTGGTTACAGGGACATATAAGTCTCCGTGGTTGTATTTTTACTGGGAAGAATAGCCCCCGAGTCACATCAGTGTCTCAGCCATTCTGCATGGAGACAATACACATTCTCCCCTAGTATTATGTCCTTGCCTGTGGTTGCTAAAAATTAATCAACCTAAACCTTCTGATAAACCGAGCATTTTACCAAGACTGTGAACATCCTATAAACATTTTTTGATGTCTACCAGATTGGTTAGATGTCAGCTTATAAACAGTGCCATGCACCTGATATAGTTTTTGTATTTTAGTGCTGACACATTTGCTATCAAAAATATGACATCGTATCATGGAATAGAGGAGATGGGTTTTGTCGTCCATGAAATGTATTCGTACATTTCCATAGCGATTATTAATAAGTTTTATTCAAATGTGGGCGAGTAAGTATTAGCAGCAGCAAACTTTTAAATACTTCAGCAATTTTTTTAGATGTATTTGTAGAGGTTTGTGTTTTGGTGGATTTCCATTTGGTTACTTCATGATTTTTGACAAGATATTAAGTGACGATCGGGTCTTTCCTGAATGCGAAAGAAGACAACACTAAAGCAGAATATGAATTACCGAAGTAAACAAGGCCCGGCAGTTGAAGCGCAGAAGCGAAGCCTTAAGTTCCC
>NW_020170403.1:139521-147563 GCF_000524195.1 Echinococcus granulosus | reverse complement strand
AAAGTATTGCTTCGCTTTCGTCTCCTTTAGAACTTCGTCCTCCGTGCTCCCCTTAGTCAACCTTCTGTATCGTTCATCATTATGCAGTTGGTGCTGTAAGAAAAACAAAATACCCACGAAATAGTCGCATCAGTCATCGAATTTGGATGCAATCAAGACAGTATACTACTGCAACGCCAGTAATCCCTCTTGACAATTCCACTGGATCTGCAGTCTCATCCTGTTTGAGAATTGTACTGAGGGAAGGAGGGATGAGCTAGTCATCCCATATCCTTACCGTAAGTCGTAGGAACACCGATCCAAAGGTAGAGCTATTTATTAAGGGACGGGGGCTGAAATAGCTTCGTGGGGATAAAGTTTTGTGCCTCTTCCACCTTACGACTTTGTTCCTCCTTCACTGCTGCCTACTTACATACACATCTGGGTTCTATCCAGCTGATGGAGAGGTGGAAGACGTATCACCTGTTCGCTTAAATTATACCTCCATACCAGTATCGTAGACGGATAGTTTATGGCCACGGCTGGTGTCGCTTCAGCTGTTTTCAAATTTTCTGTTGGGAAGCCCTAGTGATTCTCCCATTCGTAGCTTATGCACTTCTTTCGTCACTTTAAATTTTGGCATTCTCTAATAGGAATCGGGATAGCTGTCTCTCAAGATCGGGCTTGATTTCTGCTGCCACCAATGCAGCCCCCGAGTCTGCGCTGGGGATAAAAGAAGGCATAACACTAAGGCAGAATATAGATTGCTGACCTATAGGCGAGCAGTAGCATTTCCTAATTTGCTGGCGTTTTAAATAATGTAAATGAAAAATACTATGAACAACTAACTCGTAAGACTAAGTTTTTTCAACTCTATGCAGAAATACCGATTTATCTATTAAGTGGATAGTTACTAAAATTTTTTAAAGAAGCTAGAGAAACAAACACTTAAATTGGTATGGAAAAAAATCCACGAAGGCAATGCTTCTTCTATTGGTCACAAAACCCACAAATTGGACCACGTGAATGCAATATTAGTTGGCTCCCAACCGCAAGTGACACCTTTGTTTTACTACCTGTCTGTTTGTATGCCTGTTTGTCTGTCTGGCTCTCTTTCCGTGTTTGGTGACTTTTGGCCAAACTGAAAGAGAAGACTTGAGTGCAATTTTGCGAGTGTGTGTATGTGTAGATATGCGGGTGGGTGGGTTGGTGTGTGTGTGTGTGTGTGTGTGTGTCTGCTAAAGCATTCACATTCGCGTCGGAATGCATTTTATTGCCCTGAAGTCAAAAGCAGCCATCAGCTTGTGAGATTTTAAAACCGCATTGTGAGGTAAATTGTGGAGTCGCGCATTCAGCAAATTGTCGTCTTTTTATTCAATTAAGAAGCAAATAGTCGCCTAATTCACAGAGAAGAGGGACAACTGCATAGAGTTAGTCTCATATTATCTAGAAAACATTTGTTATGATGCACCTACCTACCGGACGGCTCTAGAAGCTAAGGCATATTTTTTTATTATACTATAATTTTACATTAAAGTGCCAGTCCGTATCGAAGATGCCTGGAGAAGGTCTTCAAAACCTCCCAATATTCAATTAAACCATAATTCCGAGTCCTCACGATTTACGGCAGCCGCCTAGATGGTATGGCGTTCTGTTGATCGGTATTTCTAGTCACAGCCCACCAGCCTTTCTGTATATTTATAGCAGGGTTTCATCCAGACTCCAAACCTTCCTAAGGAGGACTTAGAGAATACTGATCCGTTAACTAGAAATATGGTAATCCTTTTTTCCTTCCATCCTCTGGCAAATGTGGCCAAATAAGTGATATTTGATGATCTTCTCAATCGAACTCTTACCCTCAATTATAGCATTACTGCCGATGAGTCGGAACAAGGGGCAGAATCACTCAGTTTCTTCCTTGAACACGCCCGTCCGGGTATGCTGAACCGAGTGTCTTCTTACCTCAATTCATTTCAAATTGGTTGCGGTGGACATTCATGCTTCATAGTTGATTAAAGACGAAATGGTACACACTAAATGAAGGGTAGAACGTCACAGAAAGAGCACTAGCTTCTTGGAAAATAATAAAGTTTTGCTCTTTTTCCAATTTAAAGTGCTAAGCGGTTATGGAGAAATCACATATAATGTTATAAAACTAAAAACCCCTACTTAATCATCACTCAGCTAAACGGTTTCTTTGTTTCGTTACACTCCTGATAGGCATTTAAATCAAAACGGAATTCCCGAGTTTATAATAGAAAGCAACAAAATTCAATGGACGAAAACCACATTTGTCTTTGAACATAGCCCCCAGTGTTTAATCAATGCCTGTAAAACCTCAGCTGGGGAAGGTAATTTAGTTTGGTTTGGCTTTTGTGGAAAATCACAACAGGTTGTGCTTCAATTATCCAATATCAAGGGTTCCAAGCTCTAAATGTTCACAGTAAACAGTATCGCCACGGTTATCGTGGAAAACTAAGAGGGTCTGTTGTATCAAGACGCAAATCATGTAATTCGCACCACCCCAATCATCTGGAAGGGGAGAAAAGTGAGTTAAAAAACTGATTAATGCTACAGAAATAAGTTATACACGTGGTCTGGCGACTGCCCCCAACTCGGAGGATGTGAGTGGGCTGTTTGAGGATGATGAAATTCTTGTGGGAAATTTGGTGCACAAAACAATAGCATGGTTAAAAGAGCGCTGAATTGTGTAACAAATTCCACAAAGCCTGACAGACAGTCCGTGTCCAAATTGCCAGGCCTGTCTTCCGCCAGACAGACGGCATTGTAACGTTGACTTACAACAACTTCCATGCAGTCCATACAACCCTCCAGGTAAGATGGTCTTAACTCAATTTTAATGCAAGCTATACAAGCTCGACTGATTGGCCGTTGGACCATACCTGCATAAGGGATTTTAAACCTGCATTCAGTGTGGTTTTGAGATTCAGATTAAGAATATTTGCTAATAGGTGAACTTAGAATAATTCTACTAAAGTACAGACTTCAAGAGGTGTGTTGTCAACGTTGAGAGAATTTTTTTGTGAGCACAAAGGCAAAAGGAGAAGGTGAGTTATATCTACCCTTTTTCAACGTACATAAGGCGATTGCTCTTTGATTTTCGCTATCTCGTTGCACGTAGCTTGATAAATGGAAAATACTTTGGGCAGTAGAAGCCCATTCCGCTTCTGTTATCGGTTGGAGACACTTTTGCCGAATGTAACGATGTCGCTTCTTTTAATTGCATTTAATAGTGCGTAGACTCTTAGTTGCCGCTCTCCGCCTATCAGCACTATGAATAGAAAGAAAACGTTACCTATTTATTCAACTAAAACATTCGGTTCTTATTATTATTTTGGAATAATTGAGCACAGTCCTATATTATGCTTATAACGATTCTTATTTTCTCTTTGCCTACCTTAATGCGACTTGGAGGAGGACTGAGGCTTTTAATTGGTAGCAGTGGTAAGCAAACCCTAGCCAACTGAGCGACACCTCGGATTTTGTTGGAATTAAAGGGGGAGGACATCTGAATTTGTGGAGCCTCACTGCAGAAGGGTTGAAGTGGTAGCGATTTTTGCCAACTCCTCAAATTTTAGCTCTACGTAATGGCAGCTAACAAAGCGAGTTAAGGTTTCAAGAATACTGAACGTTGCTTGGAAGAGATCCTTGACACTTACTCTTGAATATTTCGATCTGCATCATAAACCAATGAGACGATGCTCCAGTTCCTGCAGTACTCTTGGGCTAATAGTACTACAAATAGTCCCATGGCCAAAAGGTCCTCCCTACATAGCAAATAGACATTCTTACACACAGATATTACTTATTGCGTTTTGGGATTGACTAAAATTGCTGTAGGATCTATTAGCCGCCATTTGTGCATTCATTAATGGTACCGTGGTGGGATGTGACCGTTACCCCTCGCTTGCTCCGAAGAACATATTCACTTTCAATCAAAAAACGGCCTTTGTCTAAGTGGATCATCAGGTTGATGCTTTAGGAAATTGTCACTGGAAGAGAACAAACAGTGTGGATAACTACATTGATTTCAACAATTAATGGCTTAGCACTGTTTAATTAACCTGGTCTTTGTAAGTTAGAAACAAGAAAGGGCATTCAAACTAGATGGCTGTGTAGGAAAAAGCATTCGAAAACCGCAACTAATTTCCGATTTTGTGAAGTTCATTTCGCTTTTTCTAGGTGACTTTACAAAAAATTAACTATGTAGCAATTCCATTCACTATAGGACACACTCCACCCTAAACAATATCGGCAAAGTGGAGATTTCAAGTGTAGTTAGCCGAGGGGGGATGTGAAGGAATGATCCAACCAAAAATGACGGGATAATCCGCCCTTCCCCAGCTACAAAACTTTTCGCATGCTCTTAATTCTTGTGCCATGAATGCAGTCGGATCAGATTGCTATCACAGTGGCGGCGTAATCGCTGGAATCGCCAAGACCAGGGTTTGGCACCCCAACCTTTCTATTTGATGATGCAAAACTTATCTGCAGATCGTATCTGTAAAATGTATCGTTATCATTGGCAAAAATTGTGCAAAAACGGACACATGAATAATCAAATTCCAAGTCTACTTTGTTTTTCATCACCACAGAAATAATGTATTCGGACGTCTCAATTAAATGTCATTGTTTAAATACGGTATTGTCGCGATTCATTAGCTTTCGTCTGCGAACGCATGCGGAGAAGGTGTTTATGCGTTTGGAATTGAGGCAAAACCACAAAATTTATTTATTCATCAGCGCATTTTAAGGCACGAAAAGCCCCGCCTTAATGTATCCCGTGCGTTTAAATAAGTCTTAATGCTTTAAATGTCTAGGAGCAGAGCGAAATAAACTTCTGGTTTTCTCAGCAGGACTCACTGTCAAAGCAGAGTACTTTTGCCAGCGGTTGGTTGGTTGACGTTTTTTGTACAATTAACAAACTATTCCTTTTTCAGCCTACGATGCTCTGTCACTGGCCTTAGAAGAAATTGCATTTAGCCAATTTATTTTCAATTTCACCGCGGGCTTTTTAAACGTCCAAATAATCGTTTTTGAATTTGAACATTCACCATTAACAAAATTTAGTAACGAATCCTAAATATTAGCTTAAAGTAAGGCTAAAAAATAGCTTTTCTAATGAGCTTTTTCTTACTGTGATTAGGTTTCGTGCATTTGGCTAAAATGGCATATTTGACAGTTTTTTGAAGAAATTCGCTAGTACAGAAAAGCCGTATGGCAAACACTAACAAGGGAAAGGGGTTTAAATTTTCTATATTCATTAGAAGCAAAAAGCGCATAGGATTTGTAGAATGGACATATCTACTAATTTACTTCCGAGCAAGCAAAGAAAATAGGGCCGAATCTTTATTTAAAGTTGAATGTAGCTGCAGACGCAAGCCAGTAATTAACTTTGTGAACGCTCCGAGAGGGAAAGAAAAGAAATACTAGAAAAAATAATGCAAGAACAAAACATGTAAAATTGACACGCAGATGGGCTGGTGGGGCTACTGGCATGGCCTGGAGACCACGCCGCCCAGTAGAAGTGCAGAGTCCCAACCTTAAATACCCATGAAATTAAATCAAAGATTTAAATAATCAAAGTATTGCAATATAGCATCGAGTCATCCATGCAGAAGTAATAAGTCACTCCGTAAGTGAGACGGGCAACGTTTTTTTGTACAGAATGGCTACGATGTTGAAGGTAAGGCGGTGACCAGGGTAAAGGGTTCATGAGGTTCAATTGAGGAATAAAGCGGGTGTCATTTAAGCACACAGTTCCATTCACCTTTTAAACACTGTCTTTGGCTCCCTTAGGGGTCACTCTTTTGCTTCGGCAGTCATGAGGTCCCATGTAAAATTGTAGTAATTCCTGAGACAGGAATAAAGGTGATACGAAGATACCACATCACAGCAAGAATGGTATTGGTTGTGCATAGAGAAAAATCGGTTGGATTTTCACAAATATCTTTTCGCCTGCTGGGCGATATTCTATGGCGAGCCTTACTCAACCGTCAAAAGCTTGCCGCAGAAACATTTGCTCCAAAGCACACCACGCGAGAGATTATCGCATTTGCATTCGTAAGCGTTGGTTGTAAGTTTGGTAACTCTGAGCAATTTGTGAAAATATGTTTTGAAATTGTTTAGTTTTTGTGCTTCCTCACTGGTTATTGTGCAGAACTAAGGATTAGAGAAGCTTACACGAGTCAACCCCGGTATGATGCTCCTTTTGTTATGAATTAATAAAACGTCAATTATTTGCCTTCCCTTTTATGTGGTTTAGGTATGTTATCAGTCTAACAAAATTAAAATTTTTTAGTTATTTGGATTAGGTTTCTTTACCACCGTCACCACTGCAAAATACCAAGTCACCTATGAAGATGGTACAAGGCATACGTGTAGCGAAAACAATTTATTATTAATGGCTTACAGAGGGGCGGGGTGGAGGCAAGCATGGACAGGACGTTATGACTCTAAAATGGGTATCAAGTTGCCGGGACTGAAGAACTCACGACATTTAATTTAAAGGGAAACAAATGCCATCTTACGACAGTGTACTCCATTTAGCTTAAAAATAAGGGATGGAAGATCGTTATTTTTAAATTGCGGATGAAGCTCATTTATTTGGTTTCGTTTCAACTAGATGTAAGAGATCTGAGCTTTAACAAAATTAGTTTGTTGGCACATTAAGAGATAAATCAGAGGATTTATGGGATCGGCAGCATTTCATATCCAAACGCTTATTATTTTTCCTAGTTCTCATTATTTATGAGAAAGTGTATTCGGTTTGCAGCAGTAGTCCATGTAGGCCTGCTGGTGTTCCACCTCCACGCGGTGGGATGCTTGGTCCCACGCAATATTACGAAGTGCCAATTCAATTCACCTAACCAAGGGCATGAAATAGCATCTGTTCTACCTGGCTAGCTTATGTTTACTGTGAATGAAGCCAAAATGCTTCAATTTTCCTTCGAAAAAAACCAAATAAGACAAGGCAAAAGGGCTAGGATATAAGGCTGATTAAGTGACAAGTGCTATGTTAGTAAGGTCATGTATCTTTTGTTAGTGTACTTGCTGACAGTTTTACTGTTGACGTTAAGGGAAAGCGCATGAATTTTGAGAGGGAGGAAGCTTT
Organism: Echinococcus granulosus; assembly: GCF_000524195.1. NCBI lineage: Eukaryota > Metazoa > Platyhelminthes > Cestoda > Cyclophyllidea > Taeniidae > Echinococcus > Echinococcus granulosus. The sequence goes on along the minus strand of NW_020170403.1, from coordinate 140,449 downwards.
AATTTATGCTAAGAGGGTTTCCTTTAGTTGACATATATCCTCAGGGATCTGTATATTAAGAAATTTGTAATTTTCTTAATTACTCAACTTGGGATTCTGCAGTTTCGACATTTCATCTGACATTTGCCCGGTTCGTTCACTTTGAAAATGTACCAGCACCAAGCTTGATCAAATATCTACTTTTTGAAGAATGTCTGAAAAAACATGTTTATCAGAAGTATACTAAATTTGGGAATGGATTCCACTATGATAACAATGTGATAGCACAACCGTCCAGAACGATTTGATTGCCGGAGTGTGGGCGGGTATCAGTAGCTGGAAGGGCTCTGACCTTTAGTAAGCCATCCATCTCGAACATAAACCAGATGAGTGGAAATTAAATGAAGCAAAATATATACTAAGGTATTTGGGGAAGCCAGTCTCTTTTTCATTCCTAGCCCTTGGGTAAAACTGTTGAATGAGGTGAAAAATGCAAATATTCCTCAAACTTCGAAGCCTCCGTACACCAGCGATTTTCTATCATGCTCTATCTAGCCAAACCAATAGACGAAATTGATGAATAGCCTAAAACTATTCGTGGTGCTATAGGAATCTCTGGATTTGTTGTATGGCCCATGAACATGCAAGTGCCGTTGGTGTAGGCTGAAAAATTGGTGTAACCAAGTTACCATCATGGAGATTAAGAATGACATACATGATAGATCGCAAGTCTTGAAGACGGACCCGCTGGCAAGATCTGTAAATAACGACATTCCTACCTCAGACAAAAGCTAGACTCATGCATGAACGCACTGCCATCCATCAAACTCACCTTATCTTGGATGGTCCGGCTATCTGGACCCCTTAATAAGCTGGTTAGACTTCCTTTCGTGATTTTGTCATCCCCTAACGGTCCCGCAGACATGAAATTTAAACACATAACTCACAG